>NC_138300.1:31452500-31512500 GCF_965601325.2 Salmo salar | reverse complement strand
GGCCTGTTACAGGCCAGAGAGGTGTTCTAATCTTACCCAGTAGAGCCCACAGTATTTCAACTGGTCCAGTAAAACTGAGCTCTATCAGCCGAGGTCAGCCAGCCGAGGTCAGCCAGCCGAGGTCAGCCAGCCGAGGTCAGCCAGCCGAGGTCAGCTGGGGATTTATGTTGTGTTGGTTGAGCGGATGGCTGTTAAAACCAAGGAACCCTTTACCATACCTCACCACACATATGCGAGCACACACACATGCACACAAACAAACAAGTTGAAGGTAGTTTCACGAGCCATCGCTAAATATCGTTAGCGCAATGACTGGAAGTCTATGGGAACAGCTCGCAAGCTTGGTATTCATGAGTTCATCTGAATCTGGGTAAGTCAAACATTTGCTTAATTGCCAGAATTGTGTGCAGAATGCCTTTAATAGCGTGTCTTGGCAGAAATATTGAACGTGTATTTTATTTTGTCATATTTTAGGAGTGGCGGAATATGAATATAGAGGAAACATTGTAATTGTTTTACTTTTCACTCTTCTCTTCCCTTTTCACGTTTCCTTCTCTCTGGCTGTGATTTGTTTTCCGTATGCCTGTCCCCTGGGTGTGTGGTTTTGTGTGGAGCTGTATGGGGCTCCCCCAGCATTCTATCTGTATGTTTCAGCCTGCAGGTGCTTACATGAGGATCTAACCAGATGCCACAGAGCCATGCAGGGAAATATATGAACTCCTTTTAGGGCTGTAGTGCAATAGGGCTGCTCCAATAGGGCTGCTCCAATAGGGCTGCTCCAATAGGGCTGCTCCAATAGGGCTGCTCCAATAGGGCAGCTCCAATAGGGCAGCTCTGGGATAGGGAGGTGGTGTATGGGACGTTGGCAAAGGAGGATTTACGGTTTAAGGCTATCTCGGTTTTACAAGACACACACACAGAGTCGAGCGTCATCAAACCTAAGGTGAGATGGAGGTGAGACTGAACCTCCCCTCCCTGGGTAATGTAGGAGGAAGTTCAGGGAAGCACCATCATAGAGAAGGCTCTGGTCGTAAATACCAGACTAATCCTGTCTGTCGCTGGCTGTCCTCTAGAACCTTCTCCCTCCCTCTGCTCTTTAAAACAGACCGATAGCTGAGAAACCTGACCCTACTTCTGCATCCTTGCTTGTGTTTCCCAAACACAGACATGTACACACACACACCCACCCATATGCACACACAGGTCTGTGGCGTCATGTTTTTACTCAGCTCTTCCAGTTAACTCAGAATCTCCTGACTCACTATAAAACCACAAGACACAGGATCTGCAGCAAAAATAGGTCTCATAGAGGGAATGGAGAACACTTGCAGCTACAACACAGTCTGTCTACAACACAGTCTGTCTATAATGTTTGCACCACTTAATCAGGAATCTTATGAACTTTCCGGCCCTAGCAGAAGAGAGAACAGACAGAGAGAATGTTGTTACTCACCTCCGGCAGGTCGCAGACCACTGTCCTGTAGTGGGATGCTGGGTGGCAACAGAGGGGGTTGTGGGTAGCAGGGTCTGCTCTGCAGTCTCTCCGTCTCTCTCCTCATCTCCTCCATCCTCCTCTGAAGCCCCTCCACATCTCTCTCCAGACGCTCTTTCTCTCCCTGCAGCAGGATCCTCTCTCCCATAGCCTGGGTCAGAGCCTCCTGGAGACCAGCCCCAGGACCTCCTATCTCCCCTCCAGTCAGCCTGGCCACCAATACCTCCAGCAGGCTGAGTCTAGCCTTGAGCCCCTCCATCTCTGGTCCTCCGGAGACTGTAGGGGAGCAGCTGGTCTCGCTGGGGCTGGGCACGGTGAAGGTATACTGGCAGCGCCCGCTGTGATCGTTCCCCCTCCAGAGAGTGGCACGGTCCTGCCCCTCACTGCACCCCAGCAGACAGAACACACACACGCTAAGGAGCAGCCACATGATGGATACAAACAGCTACACACTCAGATGTAGACTAGACGTGGATCTTCTGCTCTCTCACGCTCTCTCTCTTCAGGGTCTCTCTTCCACCACTCTGTGTTTCAACCCTTCTCCTTTTTCTCTAGCTGTGTTAATTGCCCCTTCTATCTCTTCACCTAGTTCTTGCCTGTCTTCCTTTTCCTTGTTTTTCTCAATGTGTTACAGCAGATTATTGTTCTTATTCTCTGATTAGTCTCTCTGTTTTCTTGCTGCTGCCTGTCTGTCTCTCTTCTTTCTGTTCTGGTCTGTTTGTTTCTCAGGTCAGGGTCCTCAGGTCTCTGAGTCCCTCTCAACAGCTCAGGGATATTTATACAATCTGGGAAGGGGGGAGAGGAAAGAGAGGAGGTGAGTAAGGAGAGAAGAGAGGAAAGAGAGAGAGGGAAGGAAGAAAAGGCGGGAGAGATGGGAGGGGTGAGGACTGTTTGTGTGTTTTCAGGTGCATGCTGGTGTATGCATGCATGCCTGGGTGTGCGTGTGCACATGCAAAGAGGGTAAGCAAGGAGAGACTACAGGCTCACTCTCACTTCCTATATCCAGTAGCACTCCCTGTCAGCTATGACAGGGCTGGGCTATCTGTAGGGATAGGGGGGCATGGCAGGGGAGTCTCCACAGGGATGGGAGGGGTAGCTGGGCCTTGGGGGATTGAGTTACCATCCCATAAAGACAGAGAGACCCCATAGGATGCCAAAATGTGATGCAAGCAGACAATTGGTTTGTCATAAAAGAGACTACAGGATTCCTGACCCATGCTGTCCAGAACCAATCGCCAGAATGAAGGGCTAGACTTGAGTCAATCGATAGCTGGATTACTTGTGTGTGAGCATGTGTGTGCGTGTGCAAGAATGGGTCTGTGTGTGTTCACCAGATGCTTTTCCACTCATAACTTTTAAATCTGTAGTTTAATATAACATGAGTCACATACCTGCTCTAGACCTTTTTATCTCTCTCTCTCTCCTTCTCTCTATCCCTCTCCCTGTCAATCCGTCTTTCACAGAATAACAGACACACACAGCCACTACCCACCAGACTGAACTCTCGCTCCCTCCCCACCCTCATGTGATGCATTGTTTTATGATCCCTTGTTCATTTTCAAATTGAGCTCAAGACTAGAACACACACATACATACATACATGCACACCCTGAAGGAGTCTGAGAAATGGGGTCAGGGGTCATATAGCTCAATTGGTACATCAGTCAGGAAGGCTGGCGTTGAAATACTCTCTTCCACAAAGCTCTCTCTGCCTCTCAGGCAGGTTGGTACAGGCCAGCTCTGTTTCTAATGGCAGGATGTTTGTTAGCCTCAACCCCTGATTGGTCAGGAGATTAGCTAGATGGATTTGGTATGTGTTTGATTAAGGAAGCCAGTGATTTAGGGTCAGTATTATTAGCATGGGCACATCTTTCCAGAACCCATTTCAAAGGGTCAAGGGGACGAAAGAGATGAGCGATAATGTAGGGAGTTGTTAAACAACAAATCTCTTTGCTCGTCTGTGCAAGTCCTGGCTGGTGTTCCCTGCATGTTGTCACCCTACTGAATATGTACGTAGTACTGCTGCTGTAGCCCACAGCAGGAGTGGTGAGTGTCAGACTGGGTTGTTGTGATGCTGATTTATTCTCTACTACTTCCTCCAGGTAGCCACATCCATCTCCCTCCTCCTCCTGTCTGCCCCTTCCTTCAGTGTCTGGTAGTGTGTGTGTGTGTCTGATTCCCCAGTCCCTCAATAGGCTCATTTATCCTATAGTGAAAAACAGGAGGTTGGCAGAGCAGAGTCTTACCCAGCTACTATGTCTCAAATGTTTCTCTCTTTACCGGTATATGACTGCTGCTTTGTCTGGATTATGACATCATCCATCCCCAACTGGACCAAAACACACTGTCCTGCCAAGGTGTGTGTGTCGGTAACCCATAACAAGGTGTGTATGTGTTGGTAACCCATAAGAAGAATCGCTCTCTCTGAAGAGGTATAAAGATGAAGAGCCTGGGGTCATAGAGCTGGAAGCTAGAACCAGTAGTCATCTATATGACCGTATGTACAACTTTCCACTGTGTCATTGACTCTACATTTACAAGTGTGTGCCAGGTACAGTAGTAGTGAGATGAGGCGCAGCAGGGACACTAGTATAACAGTCAGGCTGGGCTTTAACTACAGAGAGCTTTGAAAGTCACTAATAAAAAGGGCTGAGATGAGAGAGATGAGAGAAATACCAGCAGCACTGTCTCCACACACACGGCTTCTGACATGCCAGGCCAGAGAGGCCAGATGGCACAGGAACCACCTCTCTCTTCCAACCGCTCCTCCTCCCCTATCATCCATCCCTCTCCACTACTCCGTGTCACATAAACAAGACCAAAGCAGTCAAATACAGTCATCCTTTAAAATCATTTTATTAGCTCAGAGAAACATTACAGTAGTTCCAGTAGTTCACAGTTTGTCAATGCCAGAGTATAGTACATCATTACAGATCAATATTTACACCTCAAATAAATTACCTAAAAAAACAAAAGGAATGAAGATGTAGAGGTTATTGTATTGTACAGATATGCAAGACGCTGTGTTGTCATCACACTAGGCAGTGTTACACCCCAGTCTGTGTGTTTCACAGCCCATAGAGTCATTGTAACTCATTAACCAGCACTCTTCCAGACACATCATAACAATACAAACTAATACCATTCAAATTAAAACAAATTATGCCACCCAAGTCCCACCCCCTCAGAATGTATGGGTCACCCAAATCTCTCTCTCACACACACACACACACACACACACACACACGACAGCTATGACCTCCAGCAGATGCAGTCAAATGAACAGTGTCTGTCCTTTAGCTCCTCAGGGTTAATGGGAATAGCAGCAGACATTCATAAGCTTCATGTTGACCTTCCAGCAGAACTCAATATCACAGAAAAAATACATCATACACAATAGAATTCAACCATCTAGAGATAGACAACTAACCTAGCATTACCAATGGGAAATTAGATCAAGTGGCCAAGCAGTACCACAGGGAAAGGGGATACCTAGTCAGTTGCACAACTCAATGCATTCAACCAAAATGTGTCTTCTGCATTTATGACCTAGTGTGCCCTACTAGGTCAGTAGGACACACTGTCCCAATCAGGCTTGGTATAGCGTATAATGTGTTATTTGGAATTAGCCACAGGATGGTTTTTCAATACTGTCAATACTATTTCTATCAAGTTTTTTTTTATAAATGTGAATATCTGTAGCTACTTTTTAAGTAAATCCCTCAAGTCAACTTGTGCAATACGTTAGGAGATAAAGACAAATGTGATCTTCATTTCACCTGTCACATAATACATTTCATTATGAAGCTTTTCGGTAGTCCCCAGCCACATGGTGTTTGTTTACAAGCACACAATGAGGAGAGACCAGAGCCTTGTGAGTCGCTCACTGTTGTTCAGCACAAGCCACATGATCTAGTTACAGTATGGAATTTACAACTAGATGTTTGCCAGCGAGATACTATTAACGGTCTAAAATGTGGCAAATGCTTTGGTTTGCTAATTTAGTAGCTACTTAGTGAGTTAGCTAAGTGGTTAACTTCTTCTAAAATAAAGCTTTGCTTGGTAACAGCAGAAAATCCCTTCCCGGATCAAGATCCTTGCTAAGATTTGTTTTGTGCGTGCAACAAACTGTGACTAGCATTTTTTAGTTACTTGTATAACTTTAGTATTTAGTTGGCATTCTATATGGATTTTTACATGAACTTGTTAGCATTGCTAACCTTCGGATTACAGAGGCAGAGTTGGTTTTGAAAATAGCGCTCCTTGTGTGCCGGTATTACTGAATATCCTGGTATGGCACAAGGTTTGTATGAAGGTATGATAATCTGGATACCGCCCAAGCCTAGTTCAATACTCAACAGTGACTTCCTCTCACTGGCTAGAACCTATCCTACTAGTGTCGGATCAAGCTGGGTGTAGAAAAGGAAAGCAGGAGACAAGTAAAGGAGGCCTCTGTAGAGTATTGAGGTACATCCATTGCCTCATTTTCAGTTCTGGCTTGAAAGCATTTTAAACATGTGAGAAGAGATGAGGGGGTGGTAGTGAGGGTTACTTTCTTTATCTTCAAATATTTTGGTGTGCTACAAGTCCTGTATAACATGTTTCTAAGCTGTTGATAGACTATTGCAGACAGATTGACTAAAAGTCTGACTAACAATAATACGTCTGACTATAATAATACTACTACATCTTCATCATACAGAAGCCCTGTGCACCGGGTAGGCAAAGTATTCCCAGTTTGAACCATTTCATTTGTCTGAAAATACAAACTCTGCCGGGAGATATGTGGTTAAACAGAGCGTGCCTACTGTGCTGGCCAATCAGATAGCTCAAATCACCGTGCCTACCTACAGCTTTCACAACCCCACCCACAGCATACCTTTTTTTTGTGTGCATTTTACCCCCTTTCTTCTCCCCAATTTCGATCTTGTCTCATCGCTGCAACTCCCCAACGGGCTCGGGAGGCGAAGGTCCAGTCATGCGTCCTCCAAAACATGACCCGCCAAACCACACTTTTTGACACCCGCCCGCTTAACCCGAAAGCCAGCCGCACCAATGTGTCGGAGGAAACACAGTTCACCTGATGACTGAGGTCAGCCTGCAGGCACCCGGCCTGCCACAAGGAGTCCCTAGAGCCAAGTAAAGCGCCTCCCAGTCAAACCCTTCCCTAACCAGGATGACGCTGGGCCAATTGTGCGCCGCACTGTGTGACTCCCAATCACAGCCGGTTGTGATCGAACCCGGGTCTGTAGTGACGCCTCTAGTACATTTACATTTTAGTCATTTAGCAGACGCTCTTATCCAGAGCAACTTACAGTAGTGAATGCATACATTTTCATTTCATACATTTTTTTTCTTTCGTACTGGCCCCCGTGGGAATCGAACCCACAACCCTGGCGTTGCAAACACCATGCTGGCATTGCAAACACCATGCTCTACCAACTGAGCCACAGACCGCTGCGTTACTCAAGAGGCCCTAGATTTCATAACTTTTAAAACCATGACCAGAGAGAGACTGTCAAAGAACACAGCAAAGAGTAATTCATGTCTAAATGTTATTCTCCTCTTCCACTCACGCTGCAGCTGCTATGAATGAGTAGCCAAGTGTATCGATAGCCCTGCGTTTTATTATTATTAGCAGCTCGATGTGTATATTTTAATATCGAGGAGTATTTAACTTTCTTTGGTCATAGAAACAACAAAGAATTTGTGCCTGAAGCAGATGCGGTGCGACTTGAGTTTCGCCGTCAGTTGAAAGATTATGTACCCTCTCTCTGGTCAGTCTCGCCTGAGGAAAGGAAAGAGCGAGGACCGTGAGAGGCTGCTGCTCTCCATCCCTTGAGACTAATACCATTTTTTTCCCAAAAGAACTGAAATCTCAGACTTCCCAGTTGTCTTGAACGCACTGAAGTCAGAACTCGGAAAAAACCGAGATCCAACTGGGGAAAATCGTTTTGAATGGTAATCCAACTCGGTAACTCCGGCATCTTCACTGATGTCATGATTTGACCTCGATTTTTCCGAGTTCCCAGTTGTCTTGAAAGCACCATAACCATCAGACGCAGGTACCATACCTCCAGTAAAATAATAAAGCACATTCTAAAATATATGCTCAGCTGTGCCTAGGGCTGTTGCGGTGACTGTATTACCGCCACACCAGCGGTCACGAGTGATGAAAGCAGTCAAATTCCACGTGATCATTTAGTCACAGTGATTAGGCTTCTCCAAGCTCTGATGCTGCTGATGGTCATTAGTAGCCTACTAAACTTGCTAACTGCCTGGTACTCAGCACTCTGTTGTCCCTCTAATCACTCTGACATCAATGCAAATATATTCGAAGATCTAATCAAAAATTTCATGAGAGCCCATGAGCTCATGTTGCGCAACATTTCTATAGGCAATGCAGTTGCGTGAGATGACGTATTTTTCCCTACTGCCCCCGTTTCAATACAGGTGCATGATAATGGTCCATTCTAAATCAAAACAAATGTCACATATATTATTTAGTATATGTAAAGACAAGACTAAATCAAGAATCGTCTGATGGGTGACAATATTAGCTTATCACGTGTGAATTATATATTATCACTTGTGAATGATGCCCAGCATAAGAAACAATTACATTTTTTTTGCGACTTGTTCGAATCATATTCGCACACCTCATGTAGCCTAGCCCATAGGCCTATATGTTTTAATAAGGTTTGTATCACAACTAAAGTGTCCAAATAACTTTAGTAAAATTAATAACTTAATAAAATGAAACACATAAATCACCTTTACAAGGGGTGTAGAGCCTAACTGGCATAAATAAGCAGCGCGTGAGTTTCCAGTTTGGGGAAGATAATTTTCACCATTAAAATGCACCTTTATAATAAAAGCATTACATGCATATTTGCATTTGCAGTCACTTTTGATAATGTTGTTTTCCGCTAATGGAACATTTGCGCTTATTGCCTACTACCATGTGCACATTCCTGTGGTTATAATGTGAAGAAATAGCCTAATAGTTTATCAACATTTTAAGCTAAACGTTCTGATCTGTTGCGTCAGCCTCATTGCATAGAACATGTTTTTTGATGCTAGTGGTTGAATTAATTTGGGATCTATCGCATCCCACAACTGTCCCAGACTGGTTGGAATATTTATTTCTCGCACAGAATAGAATAGGTCGACTTTTGTACTATGGGGGATAGTAGATTGATATAGGCTAGTGCTTTTGCTGTTCTTTAGGCCTACTCATCTTGTTGGCTGATGAAAAGTAAATGTGGACAGTTCTTCCAATATCTTCAATATGCACTTCGTAATTAGATAAGGACACGCACAACTGCGTCCCTGATGTGTTAGAGCCGTGTGAGAGTGAGAGACGCTTCGGATTGCGCAGCACACTCAGGGAGAAGGGCACAATGCAGCACTCCGGGCCGCAAAAGGCATGGATTTTTATAGGGTGCATTAGGCCACAAAGGGGATGCCGCCATGAACTTCTAGGCATTGTCAAATTGCTTGTCAAATTGTGAATGAGAGACTGTGTTCAGCCTGCGCAAAAAAACAAAGCAGAGCTTTAAAGTTGCATCATGCAGCCTTACAATGTATTAAAAATCTAAACATATAGCCAGCCCAATGTTTGTAGAACAAGTTACATTAATAACTAAATTAAACATATAGGAGGACCTGTTTCTTTGTTAACCGCTCAACATGGAATAGCCACATGTGCGCACTCCCTCAAATCTTTGAGAAAATATTTATAATTTTATTCAGTTTTGTTAAATTGTATTCTTCATACTATAAAATAATATAACACCACAGAATTATAAGCGAATCTTGTCTGCTAAATGAACTAGCGTAGCCAACAGCCATTTGGCATAGACACATCAGGAGTATGCTATTATTTGATTCTGAAATAGAATACATTTTCTTCATATCATGCTTCTTAAGATCGGTCTAAAATAAATAATGGATTTATTGTGAAGGTGTAGGCTATATTACATGGATTTATTAGACATTTTAAATGGCTTGTAGGCTGTGTGTGGAAGCCAGGAGATGTTAAATGTGTTTATGTTAATTAACGGTCAATTACCGTGAGACCGACAGTTATTTGCTTGACAGTTACTGGCTGACGAAATGTCGTGACCGCCACAGCCCTAGCTGTGCCTCGCAAGTGCTACATCAACGGATCTATTTTGTTATCAAAGCTTGAGTTCTGAAATATAATATGGTCTAAGAAGAACAATATTGGCAGTCCAGGCATATAGCCAATATGCTGTGATAATGTATTAGGCCTACTGCACAAACCTCATTCCTACAGAACTATTGAGTTAATGTTACATTTTTTAAGTGATGTAAAAAAAAATCTAAGTGGTAGATCTCGGCTTGCTTTCTGACTGTAAAAGAGATCTTGACTCAGAAAAGTTTGGTGACCACTGGACTAGCTGATATGTATTATGTATTGAACGGAGTTCTACTTAAGTTTGATGAGGGGGCTGAGACACAGGCAGCATGTCAAATGACAACCTTTTCCCTAAATAAGGTGTCATTTGCAAAGCAAACCCAACCCCTATGTAACGCCAACGTAATGCTACCTATGTCACCCTTGGCCCGGACACACAGAGTAGAATGAAGTGGTCCCTAGTAGACACTGACCTTAGGTCAGTTTTGTGTTTTCAATCAATACAAGGTTAGCATTGGGAGAGGGTGAGCTGATCCTAGATCTGTAGTTAGGAGCAACTTCTACCCAGAGCCACACACACAGGCTGGCACAGCAGGGGTCTGGGAGGCTGGGTGGTGCCCCCTGGCTGATGTGAAGGACTGTGTGCAGGAGAATGGGAGGAAGAGGAGATATTCTTCCTCCTCCTGGCGACACTAGCGATACCGCAATATCACTGGAACTGAGAGAAAGAGAGCGAGAGTTAAGTGTGTATTCAGTGCTATATGTTGAATCAGTGTGATAATATTCTTGATTAATACAATATGTGTTGTTCAGGCTTATACTCACTGATGATGATAAGCAGCAGAAAGACCACCACCAGAGCTATGATGGCCTTCATCTGGAGAAGACAGAAACAAGCATTACACAAAGACATGGATACATACACGGACACACACACGGTGACTCACCTTCATATCTCTCCACCACATCCTCCTGTGCAGCTGCTTGGCTCTGCTGCTAAAGGCTGAAGCGTTGTCTGATAGGCTCACTGGAAGGTCATATGACCAAAGGACACACGTGCAGGGAGAGAAGATGGGGACAGACAGGGAAGAGGTGGACAGGGAGACACATAGAAGAAAACAGAAACGTGTAAACAGCATGTGATAGGAGCTGTTTGTGTTGTATTCTCTGTTTCTATGACTAAGAACTACTTCACCTCATACTCTGGTATGGCAGGGACAACCTCATGTTGCCAAAGCAAAACTTGTTCCTTCTGCCTCTCCATGTCTACATATATAAATAAAGTTTGATTTGATCTCTGTTTGGAGTCAGACAGTTGTTTGACATTCTGTGTGTTGGCAGGGACATGAAAGCTGCTGAACTGAGCATGCAGAGATCTCCTGTTCTCATGTCATCTCCTGTGCTTGTTAACTTCATCAGGGTAGGGGCCAGTATTTTGACATCCGGATGAAAAGCGTGCCCGTAGTAAACTGCCTCCTCCTCAGGCCCAGAAGGTAGGATATGCACATTATTAGTAGATTTGGATATAAAACACTCAAGTTTCTAAAACTGTTTGAATGATGTCTGAGTATAACAGAACTCATATGGCAGGCAAAAACCTGAGAAAAAAATCCAACCAGGAAGTGGGAAATCTGAGGTTTGTAGTTTTTCAAGTGATTGAAACTGTGTATGAGATAGGCAATGGGGTCATTTTGCACTTCCTAAGGCTTCCACTAGATGTCAACAGTCTTTAGGACGTTGTTTCATGCTTCTACTGTGAATGGGGAGAGAATAAGAGCATATGGAGTCAGATGACTGAGAAAACGACGAGCTCAATCTCACGCGCTCCCGTGAGAGTTAGGTGTTCCTTTTCAATTCTGAAGACAAAGGAATTGTCCGGTTGGAATATTATGGAAGATTTATGATAAAAACATCCTAAAGATTGATTCTATACATCGTTTGACATGTTTCTACGAACTGTAATATAACTTTTTTTACTTTTCGTCTGAACTCACTGCGCGAGCACAGTGGATTTGGATTACTCCACTGAACGCGCGAACAAAATGGAGGTATTTGGACATAAAGATGAACTTTATCGAACAAAACAAACATTTATTCTGGAACTGGGATTCCTGGGAGTGCATTCCGATGAAGATCAAAGGTAAGTGAATATTTATAAATGTAATTTTTGTCATTTCTGTTGACTCCAAAATGGCAGGTATCTGTATGGCTTGTTTTGATATCTGAGCGCTGTACTCAGATTATTGCAAAGTTTGCTTTCGCCGTAAAGCTTTTTTGAAATCGGACACAGCGGTTGCATTAAGGAGAAGTGTATCTATAATTCTTTGAATAACAGTTGAATATTTTATCAACGTTTATGATGAGTATTTCTGTAAATTGATGTGCTCATTCACCGGACGTTTTGGGAGGCAAAACATTTCTGAACATTACACGCCAATGTAAAATGTTTTTTTTTTAATATAAATATGAACTTTATCAAGCAAAACATACATGTATTGTGTAACATGAAGTCCTATGAGTGCCATCTGATGAAGATCATCAAAGGTTAGTGATTCATTTTAGCTGTATTTCCGGTTTTTGTGACGCCTCTCCTTGCTTGGAAAATGGCTGTGTGGTTTTTCTTGTCTAGGCGCTGTCCTAACATAATCTAATGTTATGCTTTCGCTGTAAAGCCTTTTTGAAAATCGGACAATGTGGTTGGATTAACGAGAAGTGTATCTTTAAAATGGGATATAATAGTTGTATGTTTGAGAAATTTGAATTATGAGATTTTTGTTGTTTTGAATTTGTCGCTCTGCTATTTCACTGGCTGTTGAATAGTGTGTCCCGCAGGTGCGCTAGCGTCCCACCTACCCCAGAGAGGTTAACAGAGCTCAACTTGCTCCAGCCAATAACTAGCAGACTACCTACAGACAGGGATAATAAGAACATTGTAATCATGCACCATCTAAAAATTGTCACATGCGCCAAATACAACAGGTCAAATACTGACAGTCAAATGCTTACTTACAAGCCCTTAATTCACAGTGCAGTTAAGAAAAAAGAAAAAAAAAAATACACAGAAATGAACAAATAATTATTAAGGAGCAACAATAAAATAACAGTAGCAAGGCTATATACATGGGGTTCCGGTACAGAGTCAATGTGTGGGGGCACCGGTTAGTCGAGGTAATATGTACATGTAGGTAGAGGTAAAGTGACTATGCATAGATAATAAACAGAGAGTAGCAGCAGCATAAAAATGGGGAGGTCGGGACAATGCAAATAGCCCAGGTAGCCATTTCATTAACTGTTCAAGAATCTTACGGCTTGGGGGTAGAAGCTGTTAAGAAGCCTTTTTGACCTAGACTTGACGCTCCGGTACCGCTTGCCGTGCGATAGCAGAGAGAACACTCTATGACTAGGGTGGCTGGAGCCCTTGGCAATGGTATAGAGGTCCTGGATGGCAGGAAGCTTGGCCTCAGTGATGCACTGGGCCGTTAGCACTACCTGCTGTAGTGCCCTGCGGTCGGAGGCCGAGCAGTTGCCATACCAGGCGGGGATGCAACCAGTCAGGATTCTCTCGATGGTGCAGCTGTAAAACCGTTTGAGGATCTGAGGACCCATGCCAAATCTTTTCAGTCTCCTGAGAGGGAATAGGCGTTGTCGTGCCCTCTTCACGACTGTCTTGGGTGTGTTTGGACCATGATAGTTTGTTGGTGATGTGGACACCAAGGAACTTGAAGCTCTCAACCTGCTCCACTGTAGCCCCGTCGATGAGAATGGGGGCGTGCTCAGTCCTCCTTTTTCTGTAGTCCACAATTATCTAATTTGTCTTGATCACATTGAGGGAGAGGTTGTCATCCTGGCACCACACTGCCAGGTATCTGACCTCCACCCTATAGGCTGTCTCATTGTTGCCAGTGATCAGGCCTACCACTGTTGTGTCGTCGGCAAACTTTATGATGCTGTTGGAGTCGCACTATGGTGTTGAACGCTGAGCTGTAGTCAATGAATAGCATTCTCATGTAGGTGTTCCTTTTGTCCAGGTGGAAAGGGCAGTGTGGAGTGCAATAGAGATTGCATCATCTGTGGATCTGTTGGGGCAGTATGTAAATTGGAGTGGGTCTAGGGTTTCTGGGATAATGGTGTTGATGCCATGCCCAGCTACGGGTCGGTAGTCATTTAGGCAGGTCATCTTAGTGTTCTTGGGCACAAGGACTATGGTGGTCTGCTTGAAACATGTTGGTATTACAGACTCGGTCAGGGACAGGTTGAAAATGTCAGATAAGACACTTGCCAGTTGGTCAGCGCATGCTCAGAGTACACTAGTAATCCGCCTGTCCCTGCGGCCTTGTGAATGTTGACCTGTTTAAAAGGTCTTACTCACATCGGCTGCGGAGAGCATGACCACAGTCATCAGGAACAGCTGATGCTCTCATGCATGCTTCAGTGTTACTTGCCTCGGAGCGAGCATGGAAGTAATTTAGCTCGTCTGGTAGGCTCGTGTCACTGGGCAGCTCGCGGCTGTGCTTCCCTTTGTAGTCCGTAATAGTTTGCAAGCCCTGCCACAAGGGCATCTGAGTGGCGCAGCGGTCTAAGGCACTGCTTTGCAGTGCTAGGGGTGTCACTACAGACCATGGTTCAATTCCAGGCTGTATCACAACAGGCAATGATTGGGAGTCCCATAGGGCGGTGGACAATTGGCCCAGTGTTGTCTGGGTTAGGGTTTGGCTGGGGTAGGCTGTCATTGTAAATAAGAATTGGTTCTTAACTGACTTGCCTAGTTAAATAAATAAAAATATATATATACACACACACATTTTTCCCCCATTAAAATAACATAAAATTGATCAGAAATAAAGTGTAGACATTGTTAATGTTGTAAAAAGAGGTCAGATGAAGCAGATGCTAAGCTACAGGACTGTTTTGTTAGCACAGACTGGAATATGTTCCGGGATTCCTCCGATGGCATTGAGGAGTACACCACATCAGTCATTGGCTTCATCAACAAGTGCATCGATGATGTTTACTTTCTCACTTATTCACGATTCATTCAGGATTATCCGTAATCATGGTAGCATCCACATTAATGTAGAAGTGTATAGAAACATTTCTATTCACAATAAAGAGTCTCCAAAATGACACAATACACTATTTACCATAATTTTGTGCCCAAAATAAATTAATCTGAAATAACCAAAACAAACAGAAAATGCATCCAACAAGTTTGTAGTCACAGCTTAATGTAATCATTGCGTGCTAGGAATACGGGACCAAATACTAAAATGTTGACTACTTTAATACACTTAAGTAAATTTGTCCAAATACTTTTAGTCTCCCCATTTTAGGGGACCATGTACAAAAAGTGCTTTCATTTCTAAAACGGTTAACCTGATATGGTTCAAAAACCCCTAAATTTAAAGCTGACAGTTTTCCCATTAAAACTCATAGCCATTGTATCATTTCAACTCCAAAGTGCTGGAGTACAGCAAAACAACTGAATGTGACACTGTCCCAATACACCGAAACTGTATTAGGGTTCCTTCCTAAACACACACCAGTGTTCCAGATGTGGATATTGTGCTGGTGGACATGACAGAGACAACATCTGTGTATGTCATGATGAACCTGGAGTACCCAGGACGGCTGGAGAAAGCCCGTTTCATCTGTTCATCACAACAGAGGAGAGAGCAGGAAGGCGTGTGAGCGTGTGTGTGAGAGAGAGAGCGAGCGCAAGTGAGAGCTAGCCTGTTAATGCATTCAACCGGTAGAGATCATTAACACATGTAGTGTACTGAACATAGAGATCATATAATTCACATAGAATGGGCAGAACACCTGGATGTGTTCAGTTTCCAACATCCTCTAACAGCTCCTTACTGCCCCAGATGAAAAACATCCTTACTAATTAGAGCTCTAATCATTATTAAGACCGTACAGACTAGATAAATAAAAGGTCAAATAAAAATAAAACTTATTTTACACAGTTGCTTAGACGGGCAGGTGTGGCCTTGCATTTTGTGTGTGTGTGTTCTGTATGTCATCGCCACATTTGGCTCTGATTAGAGACCGACCGATTATTTGAGGACCAAAAAAAGCCGATACCGATTAAATCGAACCATTTATATATGACAATTACAACAATACTGGATGAACACTTATGTTAACTTAATATAATACATAAATAAAATCAATTTAGTCTCAAATAAATACTTAAACATGTTCCACTTGGTTTAAATAATGCAAAAACTGAAGTAAAAGTGCAATATGTGCCATGTAAAAAAGCTAACGTTTAAGTTCCTTGCTCAGAATATGAGAACATATGAAAGCTGGTGGTTCCTTTTACATGAGTCTTCAATATTCCCAGTGAAGAAGTTTTAGGTTGTAGATATTATTGGACCATTTCTCTCTATACCATTTGTATTTCATATACCTTTGACTATTTGATGTTCTTATAGGCACTTTAGTATTGCCAGCCTAATCTCGGGAGTACATAGCCTTGAAGTCATAAATAGCGCTGTGTTTCAAGCATTGCTAAGAGCTGCTGGCAAACTCAGTAAAGTGCTGTTTGAATGAATGCTTACGAGCCTGCTGCTGCCTACCACCGCTCAGTCAGACTGCTCTATCAAATCATAGACTTAATTATAATAAACACAGAAATATGAGCCTTTGCTAATTAATAATGGTGAAATCATTTCATTTCAAAAACAAAATGTTTATTCTTTCAGCGAAACACGGAACCGTTCCATATTTTATCAAATGGGTGGCAATCCTAAGTGTAAATATTGCTGTTTCATTGCACAATCTTCAATGTTATGTCATAATTATGTAAAATTCGGGCAAATTAATTACGGTCTTTGTTAGAAAGAAATGGTCTTCACACAGTTCGCAACGAGCCAGGCGGACCAAACTTCTGCATATACCCTGACTCTGCTTGCACTGAACGCAAGAGAAGTGAATCAATTTCCCTAGTTAATATTGCCTGCTAACATGCATTTCCTTTAGCTAAATATGCAGGTTTAAAAAAATATATACTTCTGTGTATTGATTTTAAGGAAGGCATTCATGTTTATGGTTCGGTCCATTTGTGCAACGATTGTGCTTTTTTCGCGAATGCGCTTTTGTTAACTCATCACTCTTTTTAGCGAAGTTGAAGTAGGCTGTGATTCGATGATAAACTGACAGGCACCGCTTTGATTATATGCAATGCAGGACAAGCTGGTTAACCTAGTAATATCATCAACCATGTGGAGTTAATTAGTGATTATGTGAAGATTGATTGTTTATTATAAGATAAGTTTAATGCTAGCTAGCAACTTACCTTGGCTTCTTGCAGCCACAAGGTCCTTTTGATGCTGTACTCGCTTAACAGGTGGTCAGCCTGCCACGCAGTCTCCTCGTGGATTGCAATGTAATCGGCGTCCAAAAAGGCTGATAACCGATTGTTATGAAAACGTGAAAAATCGGCCCTAATTAAATCGGCCATGCCGATTAATCGGTTGACCTCTAGCTCTGATCCATGATAACCAAAGAAGAGCAGTCAAGAGTGAGAGTTAGCCTTGTCTCATCTCCCCCCACATTCCCATTCCGGAGTGACTGAGTGGAATTCTCAGTGGGAAATTAGCTCCTGTAGAGGATGACTAATGGACCTGTCAGAATTCCAGGTCATCTCCAACAGGAATGTTCTCTTGCTTGTACAAACGTCTGGCAGGGTACACTCATAGGATTACATACACAGTCTCTTTCCCTTCCTATTTGAACTGTTTATGTAAGAAAGGAGTCTACCGTGTTTTTATGTTAGTCTCAGATTCTGTACATATCGTTTTATAGATATTAACTTGATCTGAATAGGACTTGAGTCTCACCTGACTTGTCCTGCAGGTCCTCAAGTCGCTCTCCCCTGTCGATCACCTTAGAGATGTTCTCCTGCATCACATCAATGACCTCATCAACCTGCGACTGCACTCTGAGGAAAGAAACAAACATGAATGTCAACACACAGAAATAACATGTTGTGAACAGTGTTGAAGGTGGAGGAGTTAGCTGGTACAGGTGTTCCTACTGACACATTCACAAAACCACACAGGGATGTTCAAATAAATGCACACCAGTGGAGGCTGCTGGGGGGGAGGATGGCTCATAACTGCCGGAATGGAATCAAACATTTTATTTTAACAGTATCAAATCAAAATCAAATCAAGACTTATTGGTCACATATACATATTCAGCAGATGTTATTACGGGTGTAGCGAAATGCTTGTGTTCCTAGCTCCAACAGTACAGTAGTATCTAACAATACACACAAATCTAAAATAAAAATTATGGAATTAATTTCAGCAATGTCAGAGTGGCATTGACTAGAATACAGTATGTACGAGATGAGTATAGCAGTATGTTAACATTATTTAAAGTGACTAATGTTCCATTATTAAAGTGGCCAGTGATTCCAAGTCAATGAATACAGGGCCGCAGCCTCTAAGGTGCCGGGTTGCGTAACCTGGTGGAAGCCAGCTAGTGATGGCTGTTTAACAGTCTGATGGCCTTGACATAGAAGCTGTTTTTCAGTCTCTCGGTCCCAGCTTTTATGCACCTGTACTGACCTCGCCTTCTGGATGATAGCGGGGTGAACAGGCAGTGGCTCGGGTGGTTGTTGTCTTTGATTATCTTTTTGGCCTTCCTGTGAAATCGGGTGCTGTAGGTGTCCTGGAGGGCAGGTAGTTTGTCCCTGGTGCTGCGTTGTGCAGAACGCACCACCATCTGGAGAGCCTTGCGGTTGTGGGCGGTGCAGTTTCCGTACCAGGCGGTGATACAGCCCAACAGGATGCTCTCAATTGTGCATCTGTAAATGTTTGTGAGGGTTTTATGGGCCAAGCCAAATTTCTTCAGCTTCCTGAGGTTGATGAGGTGCTGTTGCTCCTTCACAACACTGTGTGTGTGGGTGGACCATTTCAGATTGTCCGTGATGTGTACGCCGAGGAACTTGAAGCTTTCCACCTCCACCACTACGGTCCCACCGATGTGGATAGGGGTGTGCTCCCTCTGCTGTTTCCTGAAGTCCACGATCAGCTCCTTTGTTTTGTTGACGTTGAGTGAGAGGTTATTTTCCTGGCACCACTCTCCCAGGGCCCTCACCTCCTCCCTGTAGGCTGTCTCGTCATTGTTGGTCAAAAGGCCTACTACTGTTGTCTGCAAACTTGATGATTAAGTTGGAGGTGTGCGTGGCCAAGCAGTCATGGATGAACAGGGAGTACAGGAGGGGGCTGAGCACACCCCATGTGGGGCCCCTGTGTTGAGGATCAGCGTAGCGGTGGTGTCGTTTCCTACCTTTACCACCTGGGAGCGGACGGTCAGGAAGTCCAGGACCCAGTTGCACAGGGCAGGGTTCAGACCCAGGGCCCCGAGCTTAATTATGAGCTTGGAGGGTACTATGGTGTTGAATGCTGAGCTATAGTCAATGAACAGCATTCATACATAGGTATTCTGCTTGTCCAGATGGGATACGGCAGTGTGCAGTGTGATGGCGATTGTGTCGCCTGTGGATCTATTGGGGGGGTAGGCAAATTAAAGTGGGTCTAGGGTGTCAGGTACAGTAGACGTGATATGATCCTTGACTAGTCTCTCAAAGCACTTCATGATGACAGAAGTGAGTGCTACGGGGCGACAGTCATTTAGTTCAGTTACCTTTGCTTTCTTGGGTACAGGAACAACGGTGGACATCTTGTAGCAAATGGGGACAGCAGACTGGGATAGGGAGAGATTGAACATGTCCGTAAACACTCCAGCCAGCTGGTCTCCGCATGTTCTGAGGACGAGGCTAGGGATGCCGTCTGGGCCGCCAGCCTTGTGAGGGTTAACACGCTTAAACTGTCTTACTCATGTCGGCCACGGAGAAGGAGAGCCCACAGTCCTTGGTCACAGGCCGTGTTGGTGGCACTGTGTTATCCTCAAAGCGGGCGAAGATGGTGTTAAGCTTGTCCAGAAGCATGAAGTCGGTGTCCGCAACGTGGCTGGTTTTGTTTTCCTTTTGTAGTCTACGATTGTCTGTAGACCCTGCCACATACGTTTCGTGTCTGAGCCATGGAATGCAACTCCACTTTGTCTCTGTACTGACGTTTTGCCTGTTTGATTATCTTACAGAGGGAATACCTACACTGTTCGTATTTGGCCGTCACCTTGCCATTGTTAAATGCGGTGGTTCACGCTTTCAGTTTTGTGCGAATGCTGCCATCTATCCACAGTTTCGGGTTGGGTAGATTTTAATAGTCACAATGGGTACAACATCTCCTATACACATCCTGATGAACTCAGTCACTGTATCCGTGTATTCGTCAATGTTATTCTCAGAGGCTACCCGGAACATATCCCAGTCCACGTGATCAAAATAATCTTGGAGCGTGGATTCCGATTGGTCAGAACAGCGTTGAATAGACCTTAGCACGGATACTTCCTGTTTTAATTCTGCCTATATGAAGGGAGGAGCAAAATTGAGTCGTGATAAGATTTGCCGAAGGGAGAGCGGGGGAGAGCCTTGTAGGCATTTCAAAAAAGTTGAGTAGCAGTGGTCCAATGTTTTTCCAGCGCGAGCACTACAGTCAATGTGTTGGTAGAACTTCAGTAGCTTTTTCCTCAAATTTGCTTTCTTAAAATCCCCTGAGTCAATAAATTTGGCCTCGGGATATGTGGTTTACAGTTTGCATAAAGTCCAGTGTAGTTCTTTGAGGGTGTAATAATATTCAAAAGATAAATACGCAACGCAGAGGACTAGAGGTCAAGAGGGAATTAGTGATCAATGGAAATAGTTGTTTCTTTGAAGATTAATGTGTCAGGGACACGGGAGGAATTTCAGTCCTGGACTTATAGCTACATGTGTCGCGCAGCGGTCTAAGACACTGCATTGCAGTGTTGTGGCATCAATACAGTTACTCTAAATATTTGAATTTTTCTCCCTGATTTGCTTTGGGGTCTGTGTTATTGAAGAATAACATCAACTGCTAACAAGGGCCGTCATGGTATCGGCGTGAGGGGGAATATATACGGCTGTGACTATAACCAAAGACAATTCTATTGGGAAGTAATACGGTCTGCATTTGATTGTGAGGTATTCTAGATTGGGTGAACAAAAGGACTTGAGTTTCTGTAGGTTATCACAATCACACCATGAGGAGTTAATCATGAGATTCCCCCCGCCTTTCTTCTTCCCGGAGAGTTCTTTATTCCTGTCTGGGTGATGTACTGAGAACCCAGCTGGCTGTATGGACGTGGACAGTGTGTCCCGAGAGAGCCACGTTTCCGTGAAACACAGTATATGTTACAATCCCTAATGTCTCTCTGGAAGGAGATCCTCGCCCTGAGCTTGTCTACTTTATTATCCAGACACTGAACATTAGTGAGAAATATACTCAGAAGCGGTGGATGGTGTGCATGCCTCCTGAGTCAGACTAGAAGTCCACTATGAATGCCTCTTCTCCGCCGGCTGTGTTTTGGAGCAGCCTCTGGAATAAGTTCAATTGCCCTGGGGGGTACAAAGGATTCAATTCGGGAAAGTAGTATTCCTGGTCGTAATGCTGGTGAGTTACCGCCACTCTGATATCCAAAAGTTCTTTCCAGCTGTATGTAATAACACAAAACATTTTCTGGGTTAATAATGTAAGAAATAACACACACACACAAAAAAAATACTGCAAAGTTGCTTAGAAGCAGAGCTGCCATATCTGTCGGCGCCATCTTACTCTGTATGTGCTTGATACCATTCCACTCACTCCACACCAGCCATCATACTCCAGTCCAGCCATTATGAGCCATCCTCCTCCCCTCAGCAGCCTCCACTGATGCACACACACAAACACCCTATTCTCTGGACCAATACATTTTTTTAAACCTTTATTTAACTAGGCAAGTCATTTAAGAACAAATTCTTAACGGCTTACCAAGAGGCAAAAGGCCTCCTGCGGGGATGGGGCTTTGATTAAAAATATAAATGTAGGACAAAACACACATGACGAGACACCACAACACTACATAAAGAGAGACTTAAGACAACAACACAGCAAGGTAGCAACACAACATGGTAGCAGCAAAACATGCTAACAGCATAAACATGGTACAAATATTGTTAGGCATAGACAACAGCACAAAGGGCAAGGTAGAGACAATACATCACGTGAAGCAGCCACAAGTGTCAGTAACAGTGTCGATGAGTCTTTGAATGTAGAGATGAATATAAAACTAATCGAGTTTGAGTGTTTTTTGTAGCTCGTTCCAGTCGCTAGCTGCAGCTAACTGAAGAGAGGAGCAGAATGTGACTGGCAGAATGGGTGTTGTGGAGGATGAGAATGTGGAGGATGAGGGTTGCAGTAGGTATCTCAGATGGGGGGAGTGAGGCCTAAAGTTGTTTTATAAATAAGCATCAACCACTGGGTGTTGCGTCAGGTATACAGAGATGACCAGTTTACAGAGGAGTATAGAATGCAGTGATGTGTCCTATAAGGAGCATTGGTGGCAAATCTGATGGCCAAATGGTAAAGAACATATAGCCGGTCGAGAGCACCCTTACCTGCCGATCTATAAAATTACGTCTCCGTAATCTAGCATGGGTAGGATGGTCATCTGAATGAGGGTTAGTTTGGCAGCTGGGATGAAAGCGGAGCGAGGTCTCCTGAGTGGCGCAGTGGTCTAAGGCACTGTGCCACTAAAGATTCTGAGTTCGAGTCCAGTCTCAGTCGCAGCCAGCCACAACTGGGAAACCCAATTGGCTCAGCGTTGTCCGGGTTAGGGGAGGGTTTGGCCAGCAGGGAGGTCCTTGTCCCATCGCGGACTAGCGACTCCTGTTGCAGGCCGGGTGCAGTGCACGCTGACACGGTCGCCAGGTGCACGGTGTTTCCTCTGACACATTGGTGCGGCTGGCTTCCGGGTTAAGTGGGCATTGTGTCAAGAAGCAGTGTGGCTTGGTTGTGTTTCGGAGGACGCACGGCTCTCGACCTTTGCCTCTCCCGAGTCATTACGGGAGTTTCAGCAATGAGACAAGACTAACTACCAATTGGATACCACGAAATTGAGTAGAAAACAGGGTAAAACATTTTTAATTGTGATTTCGATAGAGGAAACGAAGTCTAGATTTAACCTTAGCCTGTAGCTTGGAGATGTGCTGAGAAGGACAGTGTACTGTCTAGCCATATTCCCAAGTACTTGTATGAGGTGACTTCCTCAAGCTCTAAACCCTCAGAGGTGTTAATCACACCGATGGGGGGTGGGGGGAGGGGGGATTTGTCAAGAAAGCTTTATTTTAGAGCGTTTAACACAATATCCGGGGAGGGGCCAGCTGAGTTTAAGACTATCATCTGCATATTAAATGGATGAGAGAGCTTCCTACTGCCTGAGCTATGTTGTTGATGTAAATTGATAGGAGCGTGGGGCCTAGTATCGAGCCTTGAGGTACTCCCTTGCTGACAGCCAGTGCCCGAGATAGCAGATGTTCTTACTTTACACACTGCACTCTTTAAGAGAGGTAGTTGGGTACCCAGGCCAAAGACCCCTCAGAGAGACCAATTTTCCTTAGCTGATCCACAAGAATAGAATAGTGTACTGTATCAAAAGCTTTGGCCAAGTCAATAAAAATAGCAGCACAACATTGCTTAGAATCAAGAGCAGAGTTGACATCATTTAGGACCTTTAAGGTTGCAGTGACACATCTCTAACCTGAGCGGAAACCAGATTGCATACCAGAGAAAACACTAGACATCAAGCAAGCAAGACAGTTGATTATTGACACGTTTTTCCACTAAGATAAACAGGGCAAGATAGAAATTGGCCTATAACAGTTAGGATCAGCTTGATCTCCCCCTTTAAATATAGGATGCACCGTGGCTGCCTACCAAGCACTGGGAACCTCCCCAGAGACAGGTTATAAAGGTGAGAGATAGGCTCGGGGATGATAGAGGCTGCAACCTTATAGAAGAAAGGATGTAAACCATCTGACCCAGATGTTTTTTGGGGGTCAAGTTTAAGGAGTTCTTTTAGTACCTTAGACTCAGTGATTGCCTGCAGGGAGAAACCGTGTAGCGGGGCAGGGGAAAAAGAGGGAGGAGCATCAGGGATAGTTGCATTAGAAGGGCTGAGGGATTAGGAAGTGTTGGACAGGCAAGGAGGCATGGCTGAGTCAAATAGGAATCCTGACAATGTGTTGTGGTGATTAAAGAGCTCAGCCAGTAACAACCACATCAAACAATAAGGGACATGGGCAGCTGTGAGGAGAAGGGTTTATTCTCCAGGTCTTTCACCATTTTTCAGAACTTCTTGGGGTTAGACCCAGAGAGAGAGAGTACTGTTCCTTAAAGTAACTACCTTTGGCCTTCCGGATACCCTGAGTGCACTTATTTCTCATTTGCCTGAACGAGAGCCGGTCAGCCTGAGTTTGCGTGTGCTGAGCCGTTCCCCAAATGGTGTCCTTGAGGTGGAGCAACTCTGCCAGATCACGGTTGAAGCAGGGCCTGAACCGGTTTTCCTCTATTCTAATCAATACCACTCAGACAATGCTCTTCATAATAGTTATATATTTCTTAATTCCGTTATTTTACTTTTAGATGTGTGTATTGTTGTGCATTGCTAGATATTACTGCACTGTTAGAGCTAGGAACACAAGCATTTCGGTACATCTAATCAATAAAATTAGAGTAGATATCCGTCCTCCCTCCCACACGGTCCTGGACCACACTTGGACTGACCACTACCCTCACCTGTGCCCAGCTGATCCTGCCACACACACACACACACACACACACACACACACACACACACACACACACACACACACACACACACACACACACACACACACACACACACACACACACACACACACACACACACGGAAAGAAGGAGTATGTGTTGCAGAAGAATGCAGTCATGTTTTCTTCTCTGCGAGAAAACAAGTCAAACAATGACTCTGAAAACATCTGTCCTTCTCTTTTGGAAACGTGAAGAAGTCAAACCGGGCTGATGATTATGTAAGATCCTCACATCACTGGAGTTCAGTGTGCTGCTGTGTCCCTATGGAGAATAAAACCATCAAAACACCACCAGAACACACACACACACTACAATCTGACCTGGGGCAGGGGTGAGGGATGAGAGGTGCAGGGCAGGGGTTAGCTTCCCACCAAATAAACAAACATTTCCAGGAACCTGAGTTGAGATCTAATTAGGCCTAATTATTTATGTTTATAACAGCATCACAGTGTGACCAGAGAGGGGAACAGGATAGTCTGGTGCCAATCCGTCTTAACAATGACCTGCGCTGTTCTCTATTGCTCTGTTCTGCTGTCGCTAATATGGAAAAACACACTACACGTCTTCAAAGACTAGCTGCCTTACTACCCAATGATGTAAACAACACTAAAAAGGTAGTGTTACATAATAATCAGAACACACTGTGTGTTTCTGTTGGGATCAGATGTTTCTGGTAAACAATGTTAGACTCTGTTAATTAATACCAACACAGTCTGTGGGCTGGGCTCTCTGTCTGAACTCTGCCAGTGCTGGGGTGTGTGTGTGGGGAGCACACATACGCTCACACACACACACCCTCACTCCATTGTCATATTCCAAAATAATTTGATATACAATGTGTTATATGATTTCAGTGAGTACAGTAATACTTTACCCCTCAATGAAAGGTGCCATGTTTAAATATGAGGGCAAGCAGTTCAACACAGGTAAGTCATATTATTCACCATTTTCAGTATTGGTCCATTATGACATCACAACTACATAAGCACAGAATGTCATTGTAATTCTATGTGAGCCAGCCATGTCACAACTGATCAATACATTCCAAACTTTCCCTTTGAACATTATGGGGACTGAATACTGAACATAGAACACCAGTATCAAGAAGACAATCTCAGATTCCACCTGAGACATAGTTATTACAGCAGACCACCATAAAATATAGAACGTGTTACTAGACAAAAACTTGAGGTTGCAGGAAAAGGTGCGAAAGATGACACTGTCAATCTCATTGATGCTGAGGAGAATCCTGCAGCCGCTACAAGAAGACAATGCTTCAATAGGGAACCTTGGTGCTGCCAGTACCAACTCCCTTCATCCTGCCCCACCATCTCAACCCAGGGCCACCGAGAAGCTTCCTGAGCTCAACCAGAAGGTTCATCACACCTCGCATCCTTCCTGCAGAATTCCAGTACTGGAGTTGACTGAAGAAAGAGTGCTCTGCAACAAATTGCCAGTTTGAAGGCAGTGGAAAAGATTGTGACTGAGGAAAGTAAGCTACATCCTCCTTCCAGAATCACGGTACTGCAGAAGAGTGCCATCTGCAATGGGATTCGTTGAGGACTGCATGTAGCTCCAACATATCAGCAGACAGGGAAGGCTAGTTTTCCTCACATTCGGAAGCCACTGTGACCCATCGAGACCAAAAGGTATCAAACCTGTGTAGTGAAAGACATCCTCTTCCATAGTGCTAAGGCATTGAAGGCAGTCCATGGACCCAAAATGGCCACCAAGACGCCATTGCCTTCCATTAGATCCAGTCACTGTGCCTAACAATGGTCCCAAGAAGGAGATATTCCGGCCAGTCACACCAGAGAGCAACCCGCGTCCTGCTTTAAAGTTCAGAAGGCAGGTCGTGAAGAAACATATTCAAATCAAGGCTCAGACCCTAACTATACAGGATCTACTGACATGCCCTGATAAGATGATATTGAAAGTCTTCTATTACGAGGCTGACCAGTTGATGGCATATCTGAAGGCCAAGCTGATCAGTGTCACCCAGGAATTGAACCTGATGAAGAGTGGAGCCAAGATGGACACTCAGGCTTTGGAGGAGAAGAAAGCAAAGGAACAGTTCAAGGCAAAGGTGGAGAAGTACATCCAGGAGATTTTCCTGGTAAAGGTGGATTCTGACCTACAGGCCTGCCATCATTAACTTTTAACTGGACTGTGTTTACAGGCAGTAGCAACAGCGCAACTTTAGATCATTAGAACATATTCGCCAAAAGCCACAAAATACACCTGAATGGACTTCTGTAAATACCTTGGGTGTCCTCCTACATTTAGAAACTTCACAGTCCTATTGATCAAACAACCCTGTAAAAGGCAGGTTCTATTGCCCTCAGTTGCTTATGCACATCAACAAGATCAACAACTAATGCTAGCCAGAGCGAGATTGGCAAAAATTCTAACGAGGGAACATTAGATAAACACTATAAAAGCTTTTAGTTAGTTTGCCGTCAAAACTGCACTGATAAACGATGGGGAACAGTAGCCTGCTCGTCCTTCTGCAGCTTGCCTGCCAATGCATGCTTGTCCCAACCCACAACTGAATGGGAACTTGCCTGCTATGTTCCTTTATAATGTCCACGTATGTATATAAGGATGCTGTATATATCATTAACATATTAAAACAAAAACAGAGAAATCATATTTGTCCAGCCTTTGCTGCTATACTTGCAGATCTGCATAATATTCTGCGACTCAAATCAAAAAGTATTTAATAACTCTAAATAACAAAAACGTAGGTTATTGTAACATTTAAACATTTGCATTGCATGGCTCACCGGTGCAGTTGAATGCAGCATTGCTGTATGGTGTTTTGTTTTAGGTTTAGTTTTATGGTTATTCATTGTCAAGCTTTAAAAACCAAAGCCAGACTGCGACATTTTAGTAGCCAAGCTAGGACTGTGGCATGTGTCTGTACACTTTCCCTCCGCTGTACGCTGTAAATCTGACACATGAAAGCAGTGCAGCTGAAGTCATTGAGGCAGCAAACAATGTGTCAGACCAGCTGTGATTTACAACCTGATAGCAATATTTTTTGGACTACCAAGAAATTTATTGGTGAATTAAATGAATCATGCATTGAACTGCATCCATATAGTCTGCCAACAATGCCTTAGTGTGCGTCATGGAAGTTTGAGTAAAATATAACCTATTTTTAAAACCTCTTATAAAGTTGGTTTTGAAGCATAAACTAGGAATTTGATATTTTTTACTGATATGTCTGGTTGTTTCATATCTGCAAAGTAGTTAAAATGCTGTCAGTTCCACATTAAATATTATACCACTTTCTGACCTAGTTATACTATTCTTTACAGTGCTATGCCTCTTACACCGTTTAAGATAGAAACTTTAAAACTGGCAGACTAGTCTGGAATAGTGTGTATGTATACAGCTTTTTGATACTATTTATACTTTTAAAAACTTTTATTAAACTTCATCCACTTCTATGGGGTTTCTTCAACATT
This sequence comes from Salmo salar, assembly GCF_965601325.2. Taxonomy (NCBI): domain Eukaryota; kingdom Metazoa; phylum Chordata; class Actinopteri; order Salmoniformes; family Salmonidae; genus Salmo; species Salmo salar. Next base: position 31,484,605 of record NC_138300.1, on the reverse strand, counting down.
CTAAAGCTTCCATTGTGACATCATGACTTCCAACATTCCAGTCACTGTGAATGCAACTTGACACAAATCAGATACTTTATCCACAAATTACAGCATATGAAATATTCCTATATTTCTCTGCTATTCAAATCTGAAATCAGTTCAAAAATATATTCTATTAATCTAACGATACAGCTGTTTTAGTAACCGCATAAACAAAATTCTCTAACTTTTTACAAACAACTGACATTTTTGCCCATTTTCACAGCACTTTAGACAAAACATTAAGTGTGTGACATCTTGGTCTACTTCACTGCTATTCAAATCCGGAATCAGAACAGAATTATCTGATACTAGGGCTGTTGCGGTGACCTTATTGCCGGCAGTCATGACCGCAGTAAAATTCCACGTGACCATTCACCGTAATCTCCTCTTATGCACTCAGGACATGTGTTGGTAGTATCCAACTAACTAATGGCCTGGTACTCAGGGCTCTATTGTCCTTTTAAAACACTGACATCAATGCAATCAAAAACCACATCAAACACTATCGTGCTTTTAAAACTCACCTCACTGTAATTGATCAATTTGAAGAAAGAAGTTCAACAACAGATTGAAACAGTGGAAACCATGAACATTGTGGATGTTGTTTCAAAGCCTAACAACGAGATAGACAGCGCTTTCAAAAGGTAATGATTCATTCAAGACACCCATACACATATTAGAGCTTATACATACACATAGACCTATATATGAGCCCAAGACTGAAAAAAATATTAAAATGATGATTGTGCAGTTCCTTATACAAAACATAGCCTATGCATATTATGCAGCACAGAAATATATATATATATATATATATATATATATATATATATATATATATATATATATATTTTAAAAACTGATTTAAGATGTTTAATTGGTCTAGCCTATACTCCAAAATTATTCAAATTCTAGTAATCACCTTTGAGTGTGGACTGTATTATTATGAATACTAGATTAACTGGTTACCTTATGCGACACTTCAAAGTTTCTATTCATGAGTCAGAGAGAACGTATAGGCCTAGGTGATGCTGTTGGTTCATTGATTGTGCAGGGTGGCTTACAGAGTTAGCCTACAATAGTGAATTTGTATTTGATTTTGAATAGCCTAGTAATAGGACTTTTAAAAATAATTTCATAATTAATAGGGTGACACATTTGGCTACCTTTAGCTGCAGAATATATCATCACCGTGATTTTCCATCTCCTCCCCTTTCTCCTTCATTACTTTCTCAAGCAAGCAGAGAGAGTAGCTGTCAACAGTTTAATGAAGTATGTTTCGTTGTGAAAACATGTTACTTTCGACGTTCCCGACAGATTTCACTTGGTTTCCCAAATTAAGCAATTGGTAGCTGCAGGAACAAGGTTGGGGAGCCCATGGCATACAGTTTTGTCGGAATATCACCTGTCATGCAGTGAGAGGTTGCATGCTCCACAAACAGTGGTTGCTGCATGGAGTGAAATACCCGGAGTAGCCTACCCTAACGAACAGATGGGAAAGCAGCTTCCATTCGCTATTCGACTGCATAAGCATTTGACGTATTTTTTTCCCTGCCCATTTGATAATGGACCATTCTAAATCTAAACTAATTTAAAATATTAGTAAAGATAATATTAAGAACAGTCTGAAGGGTGATAGGGTCACTTGATGAGAGAACAGCTGTGCAGCCTGATGCAAGGAACAGAGCCTAAGCTTTTTTTGCGACTTTCTCAAATCATCAAAAGCCTATAGTTGCATCATGCAGCCCATAGAATGTCTTACAAACCTTATGTTTTGATTTCTATCATTAACAACTAAAGTTGCCAAATAACTCTAAATGTAGCATAGCCTATAGGACCGGTTCCAAATGATCACTTTTACGCTCAATATAGCATTCATAGAACTGGAAATGTAGCCTTTCGATTTTATTCAGCTAAGTTCAATTATATTCTTCTTACTATCAAATCATATAAAATAATGACACGGGACTTATAAGCATATCTTGTCTGCTAAATGAACAAGCCTACAGCCTGCCACATAGCCAGATAACATACAGTAGTAGGCCAACTCCTATTCTGTTCATCTGAAATACATTAACTTCATATCACGTTTCTTTACCTACCTAAAATAATGAATGAATTTATTGTTATGGTTTATATTAAAATTGATTTATTAGACTTGTTAAAATGCAGATGTTCCAAAGGCACGCAGCAGCAGCTTGTACGTGTGGAGGCCTGAAGATGCTAAATGTGTGAGACTGGCAGTATTTTGCTTGACAATAATCGTCTGACAGATTTCATGAATGACCGCCACAACCCTATCTGCTACCAATCAAAAGTTACAACTGTTTGTTGGTGTTGAGTGATGAAAAGTAACTAGCTAATATCAGCTATATCGCAGAGTACGACCCTGCCTCACACAGGAAGCGGCGCAGGTCCTAATCCAGGCACTTGTCATCTCCCGTCTAGATTACTGCAACTCGCTGTTGTCTGGGCTCCCTGCCTGTGCCATTAAACCCCTACAACTCATCCAGAACGCCGCAGCCCGTCGTGTTCAACCTTCCCAAGTTCTCTCACGTCACCCCGCTCCTCCACTGGCTTCCAGTTGAAGCTCGCATCCGCCACAAGACCATGGTGCTTGCCTACGGAGCTGTGAGGGGAACGGCACCTCCGTACCTTCAGGCTCTGATCAGGCCCTACACCCAAACGAGGGCACTGCGCTCATCCACCTCTGGCCTGCTGGCCCCCCTACCTCTGAGGAAGCACAGTTCCCGCTCAGCCCAGTCAAAACTGTTCGCTGCTCTGGCACCCCAATGGTGGAACAAGCTCCCTCACGACGCCAGGACAGCGGAGTCAATCACCACCTTCCGGAGACACCTGAAACCCCACCTCTTTAAGGAATACCTAGGATAGGATAAAGTAATCCTTCTAACCCCCTCCCCCCCTCTTAAAAGATTTAGATGCACTATTGTAGTGGTTGTTCCACTGGATATCATAAGGTGAATGCACCAATTTGTAAGTCGCTCTGGATAAGAGCGTCTGCTAAATGACTTAAATGTAATCAGCTAACAGCTCATTGTTATTGATTACAATGCATTTCAATGGCAAAAAAAAGGGCCATAGACTAGAATGGTAAAGAAATCTAAAATTCTAGACCCATCTCCTCTTTCACCATTTAAGCTATCAACTCCAAACCAACGCTGACATGTTCAGACTGACCCTACTTAGATTGCTTGTCAAAATAGTTTTTATAGTATTTAGACCTTTTTGAAGTACAACCATTTAAAATAAATAAACATGGGTTTGAATGAGAACCATAGGAATACAGAGGTAGCTATTCAAAATGGTCCTGCTCCTTAGCCAATTAAGAAACAAGACCAACTTTAAAACATTCAGGCTATCCTAACTTCAAATTCTTTAGAATCTTTATCATATATAAACATTTGCATAAATTAGCATAAAAAAAACATAACTCAGCAACAGTAACTCTTGACCTGTTCAAGCTAGAGACACCAAACCAACTTTAAAATGTTCGGGCTATCCGAACATCAAATTCTTTAAAATGTTTATCAACTATAACTTTACAAATGTACATAAAACTCACCACGGCTGGGGCCCACCCACGTCAGGCATCCAACTCTTCCGACAACCGTCTCAGACGCAACCCCCCGACCGACCGCAGCGGCACCAACTAATGTTCACATGTTCAGGCTATCCTACCCACTGCCACAAAATACCTTCCAAGAGCTGAATGAAGCAAGTCACACTTTTCTTAATGGATTTCATTTTCTAATTTATTGTTGTGATCACATGTAGGCCTATTTGAAATACATACTGTATTTTGGATGCATTTATTCAATTTAATGGTGTGTAAAGTGCCTTTAGAGTGCCTGAGCTGTTCATCTGATAACGAGGAGGACCACGATGGAAATAATTCTGTTGACTTTGTGATTTTTATTCTTGACCATTTTAAATGTGTGTAGTGTTGTATTTATAATGACTGAGGAAACTCAATGTATTTGACATTTACCAAATTAATAAACAAATTAGGATAATTACTTCATTCAGGTGGAGACAAAACATCAATTTGGGATAAGTGCGGCCAGCTCCAAGCTGAAGACATGGGAGCACTGCGGCCGGTGCTTTCATCCCAGCCGCCTGGAGAAACACAGCGAGGTCTGTGCCAAGCTGTCCTCCAAGAGCTCCAGATATGGGGGTCTTTGACAGCCCCAAGCACCAACTCAAGGGCACCGACTATGTCAAGCAATACGTGGTGTGATGCACCAAGGGTCTGTCTGGAAATCACCACTCTTGTATTTGTTACTGAACAGACAAACCGGAAGAGCAGCAGGGTTGGGATTCTAGAACAGATGTGCTGTGGGCATTGGCGGTGACATCAGGTCAATCGCTAGAACACCTGTTGCCCATAAGATTACCTCAACCTTGGTATCAGCGAGGGTTCCAATAAGAGGCAGTACTACTAAGAGGCAGTATATCCAGAACCATCTAAATCAACTGTGTTCAGCAGTTCCACAGAAACATACAGTGAGGGAAAAAGGTATTTGATCCCCTGCTGATTTTGTACATTTGCCCACTGACAAAGAAATGATCAGTCTATAATTTTAATGGTATGTTTATTTGAACAGTGAGAGACAGAATAACAACAAAAAAATCCAGAAAAACGCATGTCAAAAATGTTATAAATTGATTTGCATTTTAATGAGGGAAATAAGTATTTGACCCCCTCTCAATCAGAAAGATTTCTGGCTCCCAGGTGTCTTTTATACAGGCAACGAGCTGAGATTAGGAGCACACTCTTAAAGGGAGTGCTCCTAATCTCAGCTTGTTACCTGTAAAAAAGACACCTGTCCACAGAAGCAATCAATCAATCAGATTCCAAACTCTCCACCATGGCCAAGACCAAAGAGCTCTCCAAGGATGTCAGGGACAAGATTGTAGACCTACACAAGGCTGGAATGGGCTACAAGACCATCGCCAAGCAGCTTGGTGAGAAGGTGACAACATTTGGTGCGATTATTCGCAGATGGAAGAAACACAAAATAACTGTCAACCTCCCTCGGCCTGGGGCTCCATGCAAGATCTCACCTTGTGGAGTTGCAATGATCATGAGAACAGTGAGGAATCAGCCCAGAACTACACGGGAGGATCTTGTCAATGATCTCAAGGCAGCTGGGACCATAGTCACCAAGAAAACAATTGGTAACACACTACGCCGTGAAGGACTGAAATCCTGCAGCGCCCGCAATGTCCCCCTGCTCAAGAAAGCACATATACATGCCCGTCTGAAGTTTGCCAATGAACATCTGAATGATTCAGAGGACAACTGGGTGAAAGTGTTGTGGTCAGATGAGACCAAAATGGAGCTCTTTGGCATCAACTCAACTCGCCGTGTTTGGAGGAGGAGGAGGAATGCTGCCTATAACCCCAAGAACACCATCACCACCGTCAAACATGGAGGTGGAAACATTATGCTTTGGGGGTGTTTTTCTGCTAAGGGGACAGGACAACTTCATCGCATCAAAGGGACGATGGACGGGGCCATGTACCATCAAATCTTGGGTGAGAACCTCCTTCCCTCAGCCAGGGCATTGAAAATGGGTCGTGGATGGGTATTCCAGCATGACAATGACCCAAAACACACGGCCAAGGCAACAAAGGAGTGGCTCAAGAAGAAGCACATTAAGGTCCTGGAGTGGCCTAGCCAGTCTCCAGACCTTAATCCCATAGAAAATCTGTGGAGGGAGCTGAAGGTTCGAGTTGCCAAACGTCAGCCTCGAAACCTTAATGACTTGGAGAAGATCTGCAAAGACAAGTGGGACAAAATCCCTCCTGAGATGTGTGCAAACCTGGTGGCCAACTACAAGAAACGTCTGACCTCTGTGATTGCCAACAAGGGCTTTGCCACCAAGTACTAAGTCATGTTTTGCAGAGGGGCCAAATACTTATTTCCCTCATTAAAATGCAAATCAATTTATAACATTTCTGACATGCGTTTTTCAGGATTTTTTGGTTGTTATTCTCTCTCTCACTGTTCAAATAAACCTACCATTAAAATTATAGACTGATCATTTCTTTGTCAGTGGGCAAACGTACAAAATCAGCTGGGGATCAAATACTCATTAAAAAAAAAAGTCAGATTTGTTGATGGTTCAGAAAAGCAGAGGAAATTAACAAATATTAACAAAAAACTGAATTACGTCTTTCGTTCATAATTTCAAATATAAGAGTGTAGACTCATGCCCCCCATCCCAAAGACACACACACACACACACAATGTGCATACACACTTACTGTCTGATTTTGTCACTTCCAGCTCCAAATCTGGGTCCAGTTGGTCCCCTCCTGAAAGAAACATACAAAGAATCTGTAGCTCCACATACACAGCACTGGATAAGAAAGGTGGTCAATTCAGTCACACACACACACTCATGTTTACTCACAGGAAGAAGTCCTCCTCTTCATCAGAGTCTTCCTCCAGCAGGTTCCTCTGTGAGGGGGCAAAGGTTAGATGTCAGGGGTCAGACACACCACCACTGATATGGAATACAATGACATGGTAGCAAATCAAATCAATTACATGATCATTGAGAAACCATGCAACATCTAATCTATTTTCTGTTTTGTTTACATAAGCTAATAAAAATATATATATATTTCTGCTCTGTTGTGCTGGTCTCCTATGTGTCTTGTTGCTATAAACATTACTTGAGAGAGAATGTTGTTTGTTTTGCCTTTCACAGTGTATTAGAGCATGGAGTCTATTAAGAGGAGCTGAGTAGTGTGAAGGCCTCCAGAGACTGGCTGATCTGAGGTCAGCTTACCAACCATCATATACCTACCTCCAACAAGACAGACTCTTCTATTGAGTTATATAAGTCCCTATATAAAATATGGGTTAAAACTGAGCTCAGTTAAAACCATATAATAGACTGTGTATAAAACTGATCACAGTGAAGGAATGGTACATCTTTCTCAGGTGGAGAGTTGGCTACAGAATAAACATAATGTCTCTGCTTATTATTCTTCTCCTGTCGTGTGGACTTTACTAGCCATTACCAGGTAACTAACTCTGGCAGACTGGGCTAAACCACACCCTTATCAGGGATATCAGATCCTTGTTCAATCTTATTCCACCAGGGACAGGTTGGATATGGCCTAAAGCGATGGCTCTGACCATAACAACCATAACAGACCTATCAGAGTCTGGCAACAACAGTGGAGAGGAATCCCCAAAAACATGCCAGAGAGAGCTCCATAAAGTCTATATCGAGCCTCAGTCATATTTTTATTTTGTTAACTAGTTAAGAACAAATTCTTATTTACAATGACGGCCTACCCCGGCCAAACCCGGACGATGCTGGGCCAATTGTGCGCCACCCTATGTGACTGGACTTCAATCACGGCCAGTTGCGATTCAGCCTGGAATCGAACCAAGATCTGTAGTGACGCCTCTAGCACTGAGATGCAGTGCCTTAGACCGCTGAGCTACTCGGGAGCCCACACATAAATACACCATATGACCAAAAGTATGTGGACATCTGCTCGTCGAACATCCCATTCCAAAAATAATGAGCATGAATACGGAGTTCATCCCTCCTTTGCTGCTATAACAGCCTCCACTCTTCTGGAAAGGCTTTCCACTAGATGTTGGAACATTTCTGAGAGGACTTGCTTCCATTCAGCCACAAGAACATTAGTGAAGTCGGGCACTGTTGTTGGGCGATTATGCCTGGCTCGCAGTCGGCATTCCAATTCATCCCGAAAGTGTTCGATGGGGTTGAGGTCAGGGCTCTGTACAGGCCAGTCAAGTTATTCCACACCAATCTTGACAAACCCTTGCTGTATGGACCTCGCTTTGCGCATGGGGGCAATGTCATGCTGAAACAGGAAACTGTTGCCACAAAATTGGAAGCATAAAATCGTCTAGAATGTCATTGTATGTTGTAGCGTTAAAGATTTAGGTGAAGTGTTTAGTTCCTCCTCTTTCCCCCTCCACCAAACTTTACAGTTGGCATTATGCATTGGGGCAGGCAGCGTTCTCATGGCATCCGCCAAACCCAGATTCGTCTGTCGGACTGCCAAATGGTGAAGCATGATTCATCATGCCAGAGAAAGCGTGTCCACTGCTCCAGAGTCCAAAGGCGGCGAGCTTTACACCACTCCAACCGCATGGTGATCTTAGGCTTGTGTGCGGTTACTCGGCCATGGAAACCCATTTAATGAAGCTCCCGACGAACAGTTCTTGTACCGATGTTGCTTCCAGAGGTAGTTTGGAACTAGTTAGTGAGTGTCGTAACCGAGGACAGACCATTTTTACGTGCTATGCGATTCAGCACTTGGCGGTCCCATTCTGTGAGCTTGTGTGGCCTACCACTTCGCGGCTCAGCCGTTGTTGCTCCTAGACGTTTCCACTTCACAATAACAGCACTTAGAGTTTACAGGGGCAGCTCTAGCAGGGCAGATATTTGACGAACTGACTTGTTGGAATGAAGGTGCCACATTGAAAGTCACAGAGACGTTCAGTAAGGCCATTCTACTGCCAATGTTTTCTATGGAGATTGCATGACTATGTGCTCGATTTAATACACCTGTCAGCAACGGGTGTGGCTGAAATAACCGAATCCACTAATTTGAAGGGGTGTCCACATACTTTTGTATATTTGGTGTATATCTGACTGTATATAAATATATCTCAGATAACAAGAGGAATTTATTCTATTTCACCTTTATTTAACCAGGTAGGCTAGTTGAGAACAAGTTCTCATTTACAACTGCGACCTGGGCAAGAATAAAGCAAAGCAGTTCGACACATACAACAACACAGAGTTACACATGGAATAAACAAACATACAGTCAATAATACAGTAGAAAAAGTCTATATACAGTGTGTGCAAATGAAGTAAGAAAAGAGAGGTAAGGCAATAAATAAGCCATGGTGGCGAAGTAATTACAATATACCAATTAAACACTGGAGTGATTGATGTGCAGAAGATGAATGTGCAAGTAGAAATACTGGGGTGCAAAGGAGCAAGATAAATAAATAAATACAGTATGGGGATGAGGTAGTTGGATGGGCTATATTACAGAAGGGCTATGTACAGGTGCAGTGATCTGTGAGCTGCTCTGACAGCTGGTGCTTAAAGCTAGTGAAGGAGATATGAGTCTCCAGCTTCAGAGATTTTTGCAGTTTGTTCCAGTCATCGGCAGCAGAGAACTGGAAGGAAAGGCGGCCAAATGAAGAATTGGCTTTGGGGATGACCAGTGAAATATACCTGCTGGAGCGCGTGCTACGGGTGAGTGCTGCTATGGTGACCAGTGAGCTGAGATAAGACGGGGCTTTACATAGCAGAGACTTGAAGATGACCTGGAGCCAGTGGGTTTGGCGACGAAAATGAAGCGAGGGCCAGCCAACGAGAGCCAGCCAACGAGAGCGTACAGGTCGCAATGGTGGGTAGTATATGGGATTTTGGTGACAAAATGGATGGCACTGTGATAGACTGCATCCAATTTGTTGAGTAGAGTGTTGGAGAAATGTAAATGACATCGCCGAGGATTGGTAGGATGGTCAGTTTTACGAGGGTATGTTTGGCAGCATGAGTGAAGGATGCTTTGTTGCGAAATAGGAAGCAGACTCTAGACTTAATTTTGGATTGGAATTGCTTAATGTGAGTCTGGAAGGAGAGTTTACAGTCTAACCAGACACCTAGGTATTTGTCCACATATTCTAAGTCAGAACCGTCCAGAGTAGTGATGCTGGACGGGCGGGCAGCAATCGGATGAAGAGCATGCATTTAGTTTTACTTGTATTTAAGAGCAGTTGGAGGCAACGGAAGGAGAGTTGTATGGCATTGAAGCTCGTCTGGAGGTTAGTTAACACCGTGTCCAAAGAAGGGCCAGAAGTATACAGAATGGTGTTGTCTGCGTAGAGGTGGATCAGAGAATCACCAGCAGCAAGAGCGACGTCATTGATGTATACAGAGAAGAGTCGGCCTGAGAATTGAACCCTGTGGCACCCCCATAGAGACTGCCAGAGGTCCAGACAACAGGCCCTCCGATATGACACACTGAACTCTATCAGAGAAGTAGTTGGTGAACCAGGCGAGGCAGTCATTTGAGACACCAAGGCTGTTGAGACTGTCGATAAGAATGTGGTGATTGACAGAGTCGAAAGCCTTGGCCAGGTCGATGAATACAGCTGCACAGTAATGTCTCTTATCGATGGCGGTTATGATATTGTTTAGGACCTTGAGCGTGGCTGAGGTGCACCCATGACCAGCTCTGAAACCAGATTGCGTAGCGGAGAAGGTATGGGATTCGACATGGTCGGTAATCTGTTTGTTAACTTGGCTTTCAAAGACTTTAGAAAGGCAGGGTAGGATAGATATAGGTCTGTAGCAGTTTGGGTCTAGAGTGTCTCCCCCTTTGAAGAGGGGGATGATCGCGGCAGCTTTCCAATCTTTGGGAATCTCAGACGATACAAAAGAGGTTGAACAGGCTAGTAATAGGGGTTGCAACAACTGCGGTGGATAATTTTAGAAAGAGAGGGTCCAGATTGTCTAGCCCGTGTGATTTGTAGGGGTCCAGATTTTGCAGCTCTTTCAGAAGATCAGCTATCTGGATTTGGGTGAAGGAGAAATGGGGGAGGCATGGGCGAGTTGCTGAAGGGGGGTGCCGGGCAGTTGACCGGGGTAGGGGTCGCCAGGTGGAAAGCATGGCCAGCCGTAGAAAAATGCTTGTTGAAATTCTCAATTATAGTGGATTTATCGGTGGTGACAGTGTTTCCTAGCCTCAGTGCAGTGGGTCGCTGGGAGGAGGTGCTCTGATTCTCCATGGACTTTACAGCATCCCAGAACATTTTTTGAGTTTGTGCTACAGGATGCAAATTTCTGTTTGAAAAAGCTAGGCTTAGCTTTCCTAACTGCCTCTGTATATTGGTTCCTAACTTCCCTGAAAAGTTGCATATCACGGGGGCTATTCGATGCTAATGCAGTACGCCACAGGATGTTTTGTGCTGATCAAGGACAGTCAAGTCTGGAGTGAACCAAGGGCTATATCTGTTCCTGGTTCTACATTTTTTTAATGGAGCATGCTTGTTTAAGATGGTGGGAAGGCACTTTTAAAGAATAACCAGGCATCCTCTACTAACGGGATGAGGTCAATATCATTCCAGGATACTCCGGCCAGGTCGATTAGAAAGGCCTGCTCGCTGAAGTGTTTTAGGGAGTGTTTGACAGTGATGAGGGGCGGTCGTTTGACCGCAGACCCATTACGGATGCAGGCAATGAGGCAGTGATCGCTGAGATCTTGGTTGACAACAGCAGAGGTGTATTTGGCGGGCAGGTTGGTTAGGCTGATATCTATGAGGGTGCCCGTGTTTACGGATTTGGGGTTGTTCCTGGTAGGTTCATTGATAATTTGTGTGAGATTGAGGGCATCAAGCTTAGATTGTAGGATGGCTGGGGTGTTAAGCATGTCCCAGTTTAGGTCACCTAGCAGCACAAGCTCTGAAGATACATGGGGGGCAATCAATTCACATATGGTGTCCAGGGCACAGCTGGGGGCAGAGGGTGGTCTATAGCAAGCAGCAACGGTGAGAGACTTGTTTCTGGAAAGGTGGATTTTTAAAAGTAGAAGCTCAAATTGTTTGGGTACAGAAATGGATAGTATGACAGAACTCTGAAGGCTATCTCTACAGTAGATTGCAACTACGCCCCCTTTGGCAGTTCTATCTTGGTGGAAAATGTTATTGTTAGGGATGGACATTTGTGGGTTTTTGGTGGTCTTTCTAAGCCAGGATTCAGACATGGCTAAGACATCCGGGTTGGCAGAGTGTGCTAAAGCAGTAAATAAAACAAACTTAGGGAGGAGGCTTCTAATGTTAACATGCATGAAACCAAGGCTTTTATGGTTACAGAAGTCAACAAATGAGAGCACCTGGGGAATAGGAGTGGAGCTAGGCACCGCAGGTCCTGGATTCACCTCTACATCGCCAGAGGAGGAGTAGGATAAGGGTACAGCTAAAGGCTATAAGAACTGGTCGTCTAGTACGTTCAGAACAGAGAGTAAAAGGAGCAGGTTTCTGTGCGTGATAGAACAGATTCAAGGCATAATGTACAGACAAAGGTATGGTAGGATGTGAGTACATTGGAGGTAAACCTAGGCATTGAGTGATGATGAGAGAGATATTGTCTCTAGAAACATTTAAACCAGGTGATGTCACCACATATGTGGGAGGTGGAACTAAATAGTTGGTTAAGGCATATTGAGCAGGGCTAGAGGCTCTACAGTGAAATAAAACAATAATCACTAACCAGAACAGTAATGGACAATGCATATTGACATTAGGGAGAGGCATGCGTAGCCGAGTGATCATAAGGGTCCAGTGAATGGTTGGGCTGGCTGGAGACACGGCGATTCAGAGAGCTAGCAGGCCGTGGCTAGCAAGCTAGCAGAAGGACCTTAGAGGGAAGTCACGACGGAGGAAAGCCTGTTTTAGCCTCCTCGTGCGGTTCCGTCGATAGACCAGTCGTGATGGATTAGTAGGGTTCCATGTAGCAGAGGGGTTCAGTCCAATTGGCAAATGGATCTCTTCAGCTAACAGTCCAATATGCTCTAGACAGCTAGCGGGCCGCGGCTAGCAGGCTAGCAGATGGGCATTCAGGGGATGTCGCGACGGAGGGGCCTGTTGGAAAAAAACCCTCGGGCAGATTACGTCGGTAGTCCAGTCGTGATGGATAAGCTCGGCTTTGTGTAGTAAGAGGGGCCCAGGCCGATTGGCAAAATAGGAATAGTGGCACGACAAATTGGCCGATGGACCTATTAGCTAACAGTCCGATATGCTCTAGACAGCTAGCAGGCCGCGGCTAACAGATGGGCATTCAGGGGACGTTGTGACATAGGAGCCAGTTGAGTAACCCCCTCGAGCAGATTACGTCGGTAGTCCAGTCGTGAAGAATTGGCGGAGTTCCGTACCCCGTACTGGCAGTAAAAGGGGTCCAGGCCAGTTGGCAAAACAGGTATTGTAGCCCAGGAGTGGCTGATGGACCTCTTCAGCTAGCCGGGAGATGGGCCTAGCATGCGCTAGCTCCAGGCTAATTGGTGCTTGCGTCGGGACAGAGACGTTAGCCAGGAGTAGTCACTCGGATTGCAGCTAGCTAGCTATGATGATCCGGGTGAGAAGGTTCAGAGCTTGCGGTCAGAATCTGGGGATATGGAGAGAAAATAGGTCCGGTATGCTCTGATTTGAATTGCGTTGTACAAACTAAATGTGATCCATATGATCATAAGGACAAGCCTTTATCTGATGAGTGGTCCTATGTTCCATCCCAGCCATCTGACTGCATGTCACTGCTCAGCTCTGTCCAACTCCTGGATGTCTGATCCCAGGAGCCAGGAGAGGACTGAGAGCTAATATCAGAGAAGGGGGATGGAGGGAGGAGAATGGAGAGGGGTGTGTGTGTGTGTGTGTGTGTGTGTGTGTTACAGATGTGGCATCTTAATGTGACCCAAATTATTCCTGTAGCACCAGGATCTGACTGGGCCATTCTGTTCCTGCAGGAAACAGATAGAAATTGCATTAAAATGGAGGCTATCACTTGAATCTGAACTAATGACTCAACTCATGTCCCTGCATGAAGAGAAAGGGTTTATTTGGGTTTCTGTTGCATTTATGTTAAACACAAAGCCCATTTGCTTTTTTATGTGGAGGAAAACTTGCTGCAACAAAAGGGGTCGATGCCGTCGTATGCAAGAAGCAAGTCTGTGTTTCTCTTTGAATTCAGCTCTACACAACAACACAATCCTGAGACAGAGGAGGGAGGGAGTCTTCTCTGAACCTCAGAGAACATACGTTTGGCTAAAGGGCTCTGGAGTGTCATCCCTCCATCTCTTGCTCTCTTTAATCCCTCTGTCCCTTATGTTTCCAATGTTCCCCTCCTTTCATGACCCATCTGCGTCTCTTATATCTAGGATAATTTCCACTTGCCGGACGTGGATGCCTTCCCCCTCTCTGTCTCCTTGCAACGTCCCGCTCTCAACCACTCTCTCCACCCATGGTTTTAATTCCTGTCTTAAATGAGTTTGCACTTGGGAAACAGATTTCATGTTTTTGTAAATGTAACTAATAAAAACCCTTGAACCTTGCTCCATCCCTCCCTCCACCCGTGTCTCACCCTCTCGCTGCATATGGATCCCGTGACCTCTTCATCATTGAGGTGTCGTTTGAATTTGGGAGGCATGATGGCGTCTTCAGGTTGCTCCTCCCGCTCTGGCTCCCTCTGTAGGACAGGAGGAGAAACACACCTGTTACAAACCTCACACACACATTTATGATACAGTTCAGCAGAAACCCTGGTCCTATTGGGGTGCAAGCTTTTGCTCCAGCCTAGCACTAACATCTGTTTAAACTAATCAAGAATAATTCTTTATTAGTAGAATCAGGCGTGTAAGTGATGGGCTGGAAATGAAAGCCTGCAGCAAGCCCTCAAGACTGCTGCTACAGTCATTATACCAATGGCAGACAAATACCAAACACGCACAGCACACACTCAGGTGGGCCTCAAAACCAGCTTGGTTATCACATTAAATATATAGTATGACAAAGCTGGTCTGCATGCATGACTCTTTTATACACTTTGACGTGAACATTTTTGTCCAAAGTTATGACTGGTCCTGGTTCCTCTCTAAGTTTCTCCAAGCCACTGCAGACTCAGGTATTGCTCTCTAAGGGTTTAGGTCCTGGGTTTGTGAAGTTTTCTGTGACTGGACTGACCAAACAGAAACAACTAGCCTACTTACAATATCAGTCTATATGTCATTTAGCAAACAGAGCAGTGAAGAGGGGACCCTCACGCTCATGTTGGGAGGTGTGTGTGAGTGCTGCAGGCTGATAACGATAACTGCAGCCTTGGCCTCTCCATGAAGAGTGTGAGAGCAGAGAGGAACTAAACACTTCACTTAAATCTTCAAAACACGTAGAACTCATTTAGGAGAGAGTTTTTAAACAAGCATATTTAGTAACAGAAACATTTTGGTTTTTAAACCATTTCCCCTAACCCCTAGGACTGTAGGGATTATGTCAGGCTTGCCAGGATGTAATTGTGAGAGAGTTAGGCCTACTTATGCGTGGGTGGTGGTGTTGGACTAAATGTTCCACTTCAGCAGGGCGGCCTGGTTGTTATTCAGAGCTGCTCTTCTCTCCTGCCTGTTCCCTTTTGAGGGGTGGAACATGGGAGCAGTTTTAATGGGGAGCAGAGTTTGATTTAACTCTGCTGGCTGGCTATGCTGTGGAACCCAGCTCACTCAGGGGAGGGCTCCTGTGTCCGCTCACTGCTGCCTGCACCTCTTCATCTTGTCTCCATCTCTATTCCCTCAATCCTGTCTCGGAGGCCCGGAGTAGAAAACATGCTGTTCCTCCATCGAGCCTCAACCATCCCGCTTCCCAAACCAGTTGATTGGCTGTGCATCAAACTCAGCCCCAGTAACATACAACACAACCCCTGCTGTTCAGTGGTTTTAGGTGGGGCACAAAGGCCTCCTGTACAGCCTGTGAGTTATACAGCCAGACATCAAATGGTTCCACTGAAACCAAATGCTTTTCGGTGAGAAGAGAGCTAGGCAAGGCTCCGCCTCACAGAAGTCATGGAAAAGGAAATACTTCCCCACCACAAACCCATCGCTGTTTTTATTATTTTATGCTGCACATGAATTGCCCATTGGAGACAAAGATTTAATGAATTGAACTGAATAAATTCAAGGTAGAATTTTAGACAAATTTGTCTAAACACACCCCACCTCTCCTCATAGCTTCTACCCCGAGCCCCATCTCTACTGCCCCTTATGTACCATTGAATCCAGCTCAGACTGAAACTGTTGCTTTTCTCAGCGTCTCCTTCTGGCAGGGCAGTTGGTAAAGGGACGTTCCATGGCCAGGAGCGGAACATTCCGGTAAACAGAGGAGAGAGTGGAAGGGGTCAGAGCTCTATCTCAGGCAACTACAGAGAAGAGAGAGAGAGAGATGCACAGAAAAGGAAAGAAGAGGAAAGAAAAGCCAAGCAAGCAAATCTGGGTTGCAGATATGCAAGTAGGCAGCTTTGAAAGAAGCACTTTAAAAAGGCACAATCTGTAAAATCTACTTCTGGTAAGATGTTTCGTTCATCAAAAAATCAATGAAGAAGAGTGGGATGAGAGGAGCAAGATGTAGAGGGGGGTGTTTGTTAAGTTTCACACTCGATTGTATTGGGGCGATTCCACACCAGGGAAAATATTTGTGGTTTCTCAGATTGTTCCGGCAATTCTCTCATCGGAACTTAATTGGGAGGAAGGATGTTTAACATGCTTTAAACATTTGTATCACAACATTTTTATTTTAAATCATGAAATTTTTAGACCTATACATGCCTCCTGTAAGACCCTATGACCTGTACATGATACCCTGTGAACTGTACACGATACAGACAACATATTGGTGTCATTAAACTCTCTATAGCAGAAGTACTCAACTCTAACCCTACAGGGACCAGAGCCTGCTGGTTTTCTGTAATTAATTGCACACACCTGGTGTCCCAGGTCTAAAATCAGTCCCTGATTAGAGGGGAACAATGAAAAAAAATGCAGCGGAACTGGCTTCGAGGTCCAGAGTTGAGTTAGAGGGCTCTATAGTGTTCTCTCAAATATGGAGTTTGTATAGATTCTGAAATACAAACAAAAAAAATATGAATCTCAAAACCACCCTTTCTGATTTTGCCTATTTTTTGCCACATTTTTTGTAACAAGACTCTTCAACTGTCAAATTTCCAGAGCCCTCTGGTACTTTTAATGATACGACCCATTTTAAAACATAGAAATCGACATTATAGGTTATTAATCAATCACAGCCCTACTTTAGGATTGCACATTCAGCAAGTCATCAGCAGAGAGAGTTCCCTTTGAATCCATTTTCCCATTCACTGTGTTGGTGGTGCCAATTACATTAACCATACCTTCAGAATTAGCAGAGAGCCCACTATGGACATTATTTACCTGAATAGTATATTGTTCCAAACAACGTGTCTTAAAATGAACTAAATCTAAAAGGGTAGTAGTTTTGAGATATATTTTTGATGTTGAATAAATTAATGTGAAATAGTATCCAGTATATCGACATACTACTTATAGTGTGCTCTTGAATATAGAGTATAATGACACCAAGATGTTGTCCGTATCATGTACGTGTCACAGATCATAGGGTCTTAGAGGAGGCATGTACAGGTCTAAAATGGGCCTAAAAATGGCCACTCATCATAATTTTATTAAAAATGTTATAGAAATGTAAAAAGCAGTTGAAACATCGTTCCTCCCAATTAAGTTAACATGTGAGAATTGACAGAACAAGCTGAGATTTAAAAAAATTATAATAATCTGCTCACGCTGGCATGGAATTGCCCTATGGACAGAGAAACAGATTGTGCCTTTAAAAATCAAGCTTAGAAAAAACAGGAATCATCTGAAAAGGGTATAGCCTAGGCCTAGTATCTAGACTAAATGGCAGAAGCTCATCAGCTACAAGGGGAATGAGGAAATGACAGAGAGCCTAAAACAACTGGTTCAGGCAGCCATGATCAACGTTTTTTTTGTTGTCGAGGGAAGTGGAACTCTGATATTCTATTTGGCTGAAAGCACAGTTCACAGCCTAGTCTATGGACAGGAGGAAGAGACTGGCACTAAGACATGAAGCCGGACCCGGCCCTGTAACACAGCTCAGCTGCAGTTTATCATTTGATGCTCACAGAATTGAATGTATTACATTATCTAGCAAGCACTAAATAAAATCTAGTTTCCACACTGACACAGCGCCTCTGATGACATAACCATGTATTCCTGAACCAGTATATTTGCGTTAGAGAACCACTTAAGCACAGATACTGGTTCAATGTAATCCTTATCATCAACAACACTGATTGTGTAACACCAGCCAACTAGCTAACGTTAGCTATCCTCAGCAATTCGTCATCAAGAACAGAGTGAGCCATGCCATCTTGCAGTAACGGTACCTAGCTTGCTAAATCCGAAATATCGAGAAAGCCAGACAGACATATTTGTCTTCTGTGAATGGTAAATGTAGTTAGTTAGCTAACGTCACCTAACTAGGATGACAACCAGCTGGGAACAGCGTAACGTTAGCAATATCAGTAATACTTGAATTCAACAAATACAACGTAATTGTATGAAGCTATCAATCGAATCAAATATGTTTGGTTATGATGCCTACCGTTAGCTAAGATTATTATCCAGACACTGACACAGGCCGCTGGTGACGACTTTCATACTCACACTGTAGAAAAAAAACATTAACTAGCAAACTAATGCTAACGTTACCTGCTAGATTCGCACCCTCGCATACAGACGACCAAACAAACTTTGTTTATCTTCGTTAATAAATACAGGATCACAATGTTCTATTTCGCTTTCTAAAATAAATGTAAAAAAAAAAAGGATGGTTGCTACAGAGATGCTCTTCCAATCCTTCCTGCTCTCTCTGATCAGCTGACCACAAACCAGGAAGCTGGAGCGGACCAATTGCGACTGTGTTTATTTATGATTTATTTAATTAACTACAATCTATACAGAAAGTATATGTGGGAACACAAGTACATATAAATAATATACAAAGGACAATTGGGCTAGGAAGTACAATATCACATTACACAAGGACCTTAAGGGACATACATACACTTATTATTCTAACAGCTTTTTTGTTAGTAGAGTATTTAATTGGCTTAAATCGAATTTCGACTGTTACTAGAGGGAATACAGCCACAGATAAAACAATGAGACATATATTTTACCGGATGTATAAATGTGAAGCATCCGCTTGTCATTTCCACTCACTACCAAAAGCCCATTGACCGGCAGTGAAACGATATGAATTTTGTCCGACATTCGGTTAATTTTCTCATCGACGAAACATTTAATCTCAATACAGTTTTCTGTTCCCAAAACTATAACATGTTACGAACAGAGTGGACAAAGTTTTGTAGACTTTACACTTTGCCAAAGTAAAAAAAAAAATGCGTTGTTTAGAAGGAGTGCAAAGGTTAATTGAGTTATTGCACATGCGCACTTCAGAGTAGGCGTTCCCTAACGGAAATATGCAAATGTTCTAATACTGTACTACCATGAAAATAAAATTCAAAATCAAATAGATCCCCAACTTCTAGGGAAGTTCCCCAACACCCTGACAGTAGGTCCAATACTACAGGTACATCTATGTCAGATCCATCAGTCTGACAGTAGGTCCAATACTACAGGTACATCCATGTAAGATCCATCAGTCTGACAGTAGGTCCAATACTACAGGTACATCCATGTCAGATCCATCAGTCTGACAGTAGGTCCAATACTACAGGTACATCCATGTCAGATCCATCAGTCTGACAGTAGATCCACTTACTACAGGTACATCCATGTCAGATCCATCAGTCTGACAGTAGGTCCAATACTACAGGTACATCTATGTAAGATCCATCAGTCTGACAGTAGGTCCAATACTACAGGTACATCCATGTAAGATCCATCAGTCTGACAGTAGATCCACTTACTACAGGTACATCCATGTCAGATCCATCAGTCTGACAGTAGGTCCAATACTACAGGTACATCTATGTAAGATCCATCAGTCTGACAGTAGGTCCAATACTACAGGTACATCCATGTAAGATCCATCAGTCTGACAGTAGGTCCAATACTACAGGTACATCTTTGTAAGATCCATCAGTCTGACAGTAGGTCCAATACTACAGGTACATCCATGTAAGATCCATCAGTCTGACAGTAGGTCCAATACTACAGGTACATCCATGTAAGATCTATCAGTCTGACAGTAGGTCCAATACTACAGGTACATCCATGTCAGATCCATCAGTCTGACAGTAGGTCCACTACTACAGGTACATCTATGTAAGATCCATCAGTCCGCACTATAGTTCTACCAATCTGTTTTACAGCCTCTGCATATCGGCTCCCAAGTGGCGCAGTGGTCAAAAGCACTGCATCTCTGTGCTTGAGGCGCCACTACAGACACCCTGGTTCGATTCCAGGCTGTATCACATCTGGCTGTGATTGGGAGTCCCATAGGGCGGCGCACAATTGGCCCAGCGTCATACGGGTTTGGCTGGGGTAGGCTGTCACTGTAAATACGAATTTATTCTTAACGGACTTGCCTAGTTAAATAAAATAAATGTATAAAATATGGTACATCATGACTGATCCTGAGCCTCTCTCTGTGCCTGGCATCCACCAAATGCTGCACTGTTTTCTCATGGCTATTAATATTTTCCATTTTTCAGGATCTTCTCTTGCTGAGCCTGGCTAGCACACAATATTAACAATCTATCATTTCGAATGAACCAAGCTAATTTCACTTCACCTACCTCTATCTTTGCAGCATTAGTTAGTCTGAGACACTGAAAAACAGCTTCTATCTCAAGGCCATCAGACTGTTAAACAGTCATCACTAACATTGAGTGGCTGCTGCCAACATACTGACTCAAATCTCTAGCCACTTTAATAATAAAAAATTGGATGTAATAAATGTATCACTAGTCACTTTAAACAATGCCACTTTATATAATATTTACATACCCTACAGTACTCATCTCATATGTATATACTGTACTCTATACCATCTACTGCATCTTGCCTATGCCGCACGGCCATCGCTCATCCATATATTTACATGTACATATTCTTATTCATTCCTTCACACTTGTGTGTATAAGGTAGTTGTTGTGAAATTGTTAGATTACTTGTTAGATATTACTGCATGGTCGGAACTAGAAGCACAAGCATTTCGCTACACTTGCATTAACATCTGTTAACAATGTGTATGTGACCAATAAAATTTGATTTGATAGGGTATAAGTGAGGCCCTGTGGTCTCATCAAACACTATCACCACTTTCCACTCCAACACATCATTGCTCTTGCTTCCAACCTTGGCCCTCTTTATGCTTTCTTTACTAGATGCTCCACTGCTTTCTGTATCATGACCTCTCTTCTTCCTGTGTCTTTCCACTACCAACCACTCCGGTCCTTGAACCTTATCCTCCCGCTCCATACACCAGAAAAGAAAGCCATGATGTTTGCACTCCAGCACTGTTGTTGCTTCACCAACTTTTCTCTCAATTTCGTCCACACACGTCACTGCCATTTCTAACCAACGCTCTCTCACACTCCTGGGATACATCTTATGTTAAATTACGTCTAAAGTAGATCTTTTTTTCATAGGTAACCCTAATCCTTTTCCTAACCTTAATCGAATTATTCTAACCTGCTTCATTAATTCTCATAACCTGCTGAGCAAGATCTCCTAACCTGCTACGAAAAGGAAATTCTGGTCAATTGTGGCAAACTGTATTCTATCTAGTCAAATCCGTGTTTGTCCACTTCCTACATTCTTCTTCTTCCAGGGAGCACAGCTATGACCAGAAGTTACTTTTTGTAGCAGGTTAGGAGAGCATTTTAGCTAACCCTAACCCTTTGCCTAACCTTAACCTAAGTTTCCTAACCTGCCACCTTAATTATCCTAACCTGCTGTGTAAATAATCCTAACTTGCTTCGAAAAGTAACTTCCGGTTGCAGCTGTAGTCCCTAGAATCACTGCCTGCCCAGTGCCCAGTTTCCCCCAGATGTGAAGCAGCATCAATTAGAAGATTCAAATTATTGATTTGAAGTCAATACAATTGCTGGATGACTGATAAATACTGAAAATAGACATTATCTCTCATTTTGAGTATTCTTTATTGAGAAAGAGAGAGAAATAGCTAAGCTTGGGAACCTTCATAGGTGTGACCAGGCCTTGTATTTATTTATAAGAGGGTGACCACGGCTCAGACATGGCTACTGGTATTACATTTTTATGCCATGCCTCAGATGAGGTCTTGCCACCCAGGTCCCAAGCCTTCAACTCAGCCAGCATTTTTAAGGGGCTCTGACTAGTGTCCAGATCTACTAGTAACAGCCATAGAATAGTCTGTTCTGGTGTGAGTAACACTGGCAGAGAATCAATGAAAGACCAAGAGAATTTGTAGACTGGAGCACCAGAGGCCCTAATGAGAGCAACAGACTAGCGCCTGAGAGGGGCTCTTGGGCTGGAGAGAGGAGGATGAGGGAGCTGAGATGGATCGAACGCTAGAAGTGGATGAGGAGAGGAGGAAGGAGGGGAGGGTGGATGGTGAGAGGAAGATGGAGGTCATTCAGTACGCACAAACACACGCATGCATGCATACACAACAGCAGCACCAGGGGAGTTTAGGTTATAAACTACCCTAGGACAGGAACTGAGCTCAAACTTGTGAGTGATGCCTCCCAGATGTGCCGACAGAACACACACACACACACACACACACACACACACCCACACACACACACACACACAACCGTCCCCAGAGCTTAGCCCAGACTAACACCAGATAATTTATCTCACACACATACAGGTATGTCAAAACACACACACACACACACTCGTCAGCTGAAGCTGGATTTGTCCCCATTTAACAGTTACAGTTTACACTAATGGGCCATCACGTTTCCCTCATGATCAACTGTTTATCTTATTAAACCATTCAAAGTCAAACTAATCAAGTCTAATATAATCATTAAGTTTAGATTGGGCCTCAACAGTAAATGCTTTGTTGAGGAAAGTCTGAGTCAGCTCATAGTTAGTTTAGTTTATTGTATCTACTTTAGGAAACTTTCTCTTGCATCTTATAATGTAGACAACTCTGTGTCTGTATCCCAGCACAAATGTGGCAAGTGATTTGTCCATTATGTGAAGCCTGGGCAGGGCATCATGCACCCATTATTAGAGGGGGCATGAACTAGAGGGGGAATGAACTACGTGAGGATGGAAGGGGGGGTGGTCCGGAGGGTCTTCACCCCCCTCCTGAAGTTGGAGAACTTAGCATGTTTCAAACACCTGAATCAGCTTGTTTCCTGCAATCTAGAGCCAAATCATTATGATAATTATACAGTGCATGCGGAAAGTATTCAGACACCTTGACTTTTTCCAAATGTTGTTACATTACAGCCTTATTTTAAAATGGACAAAAAAAATGTTTTATCATCAATCTACACACAATACCCCATAATGACAAAGCAAAAACAGGTTTATAGACATTTTTGCAACTGTATTAAAAATCAAAACAGAAATACCTTATTTACATAAGTACTCAGACCTTTTGCTATTGAAAAAAATATATATATATTTTACCTTTATTTAACTAGGCAAGTCAGTTAAGAACAAATTCTTATTTTCAATGACAGCCTAGGAACAGTGGTTTAACTGCCTTGTTCAGGGGCAGAATGACAGATTTGTACCTTGTCAGCTCGGGGATTAAAACTTGCAACCTTTCAGTTACTAGTCCAATGCTCTAACCACTAGGCTACGCTGCTGAAATTGAACTCAGGTGCATCCTGTTTCCATTGATCATCCTTGAGATGTTTCTACAACTTGTTTGGAGTCCACCTGTGGTAAATTCAATTGATTGGACATGATTTGGAAAGGAACACACCTGTCTATATAAGGTCCCACAGTTGACAGTGCATGTCAGAGCAAAAACCAAGCCATGAGGTCGAAGGAATTCTCCGTAGAGCTCAGAGACAGGATTGTGTCGAGGCACAGATCTGGGGAAGGGTACCAAAAAATGTCTGCAGCATTGAAGGTTCCCAAGAACACAGCGACCTCCATCATTCTTAAATGGAAGAAGTTTTGAACCACCAAGACTCTTCCTAGAGCTGGCCACCCGGCCAAACTGAGCAAACGGGGGAGATGGACCTTGATCAGGGAGGTGACCAAGAACCTGATGGTCACTCTGACAGCGCTCCAGAGTTCCGCTGTGAAGATGGGAGAACCTTTCAGGGACTGGGAGACTAGTCAGAATCGAGGGAAAGATGAACGGAGCAAAGTACAGAGAGATCCTTGATGAAAACCTGGTTCAGAGCGCCTAGGACCTCAGACTGGGGTGAAGGTTCACCTTTCAACAGGACAACGAGCCTAAGCACACAGCCAAGGCAATTCAGGAGTGGCTTCGGGACAAGTCTCAATGTCCTTGAGTGGCCCAGCCAGAGCCCAGACTTGAACCCAATCAAACATCTCTGGAGACCTGAAAATAGCTGTGCAGTGACGCTCCCCATCCAACCTGACAAGAGCTTGAGAGGATCTGCAGAGAAGAATGGGAGAAACTCCCCAAATTGTGTGTATATTGATGATTGGGGGGGAAAACAATTTAATACATTTTATAATAAGGCTGTTACGTAACAAAATGTAGAAAAAGCACTTATTAATGAAGCCGATGACTGATGTGGTATTCTCCTCAATGCCATCGGATGAATCCCAGAACATATTCCAGTCTGTGCTTGTAGCTTCATCGAACCACTTCCGTATTGAGCTCGTCACTGGTACTTCCTGTTTTTTGCTTTAAGCATGAATCAGGTGGATAGAGTTATTGTCAGATTTGCCAAATGGAGGGCGAGGGAGAGCTTTACTCCACATATCATATAAATGTGATCTAAAAAAAAATCTCTAGTTGCACATGTGACATGCTGGTGGAAATGAGGTCAAACAGACTACAGTTTTCCTGCATTAAAGTCCCCAGCCACTAGGAGACCTGCCTCTGGATCAGCATTTTCTTTTTTGCTTATGGCCTTAAACAGCTCGTTGAGTCCCGTCATAGTGCCAGCTCGGTTTGTGATGATAGATAAGAATATAGATGAAAATCCTCTTATATTGTGGTCTACAGCTTATCATAAGGTACTGAGCAAAACCTCAAGACTTCCTAGCCCAGTGGTTATATCCCTATTTCCCCTATCTCACACCAGCCCTGTTGTAGTCCCAGTGTGTGAGGTTATGACCGATGCTAGAGCACACACTCTCAATCCCAGCCTAGCTGCTCCGAGTAAAATACTGGTAGCCAAGGGGAAATGATGTCCTCACTTAACACTGCTATGTACCAAAACACATGCCAGATTCTAAATCTGAAAAAAAGTCTTAATTATAATCACTAACAGTAAACAGAAGGTGTTGAGGGAAACAACACTTTTCATTTGACTGTTTTCATCACAGGTCTAGGTCTGTGTCTTCTAGTGAACAGCAGTTTAACATAGCGGTCATTTATTTATCCGTTGCTGTGTTTTTCCAGTCACAACATGGCTGTAAACAGATTGTCCCCCGATGGGAGAAGTAGTCATATATTCCACTCTATAGAGACGCTATGCAAAAACCCACACATAACTAAACAACCTGTAAACACACACTAAACAACCTTCAATGCCATGTATGTATGATGACAGACAGATGTGATATGCACGTGCGCACTCACGGAAACACACACACAGATGTTTACATAGGCTGGATGTGTCTGTGTCCCGACTAATAAAAGGCCAGTGATTACGATGTGTTCAACAGGACTACCTTTACTAGGGTCTTCACAGAGAACACATTAAAACACACATGATCACGCAGCCTTTCTACCCTGCAGGTGCTTAGGGTGATTAAACACCACCCTCTCAGGTGTGAAATCACTCAGTAGTGGTTTAAAGACTCTTTGGATCTGTGTTGTGTGGAAATAGGAGAGTTACAAGTGGGGCTGAGGCTCATAATGCTCAGAGTTCCATGAAAGCCATTGTTCTTCTATTCCTGGAATATTGTCTCCACGCAGCAGTTCTGTTGGGCAGGATAGATGTTGTGTAACTAACTAGACTGGAGCATTTTTGACTGAGAGCCGCATGCTTAGTGTTATACGTTTTATTATCATACCATCACGTTTCTGTAATAGATGTTTAAACAGCAATAGGATGTAGTGTGAAAGTCCCTTTGTCAGTCATTCCTGGTATGGTGTCTGAGATGGCTGGTTCCTCATCAGGAAGGAGAAGCAGGATGTTCTCATACCACAGTCTTCAGACGCAACACATCAATAACATGTTTACTGGTACCTCTCCACACATACACGTGATGTGGGTGGACGGGAGACAGGACAGCGGTATTTCCACTGGATTAGGAAAAGAGGAATGTTGTTTAATTGTAGGGAGGGAGGTAGAGGAAGGAGAGAGCAACCCCACCCCTGCTTTTATGAGCTTTCTCCATCGTTAACCCACCAAGGGGCAGAGAGGGTTTGATGTGGCATAGAGGGGAGTCTGTCCTAGCCTCCTAAATACTTCCCTCTGAGGTTGGCCAAACATACCTCACTTCACCAGAAGCTACCCCAGACTTTCAAATTACCTATTGCCCATGTAGTACACTACTTCTGGCCAGAGCCCTTTGTGTAACCCCAAGTTCGTCAACAGAATCTGTACACAAATCATGATGGAATGAACTCCGTAGTTTCTTGCCTGTGACTGACTCCATATTTCCAAATTGGTTTCAGTTGACAGCTTCAAAGTGGTTGTGAAGATTAAAAGCCCACTTTTCATAGTCTCATAAATACTGGGGAACCCCGAATGAAGTGGGTCCAAGGTTCAAACTGTCCCAGCCCAACCTGGTCTCTCCTCTGGTGCGCCCTCCGTCCCACAACCAGCATGCTAACTCATTTGGTGGGGGGGATGCAGCGTTCGCCTATAGGCCCACCCCCCATGTCTCCCTCTCTGGGAGGGGGTTTGAGGCTGTGGTAGGACTGAATGGTCAAAAGTTGGATCTTCCACATTCCTACAAAATCCTGGCCTCTGGATTTCTACCCTAACTGGATGTGTGTGCGAGCAGTGTTATTTCCACTGTGATCTTAAGTAAATGTTGAGTTTTCCCTCCTCCGGTATCTGTAACTACATGGTTCTTCAAACAGAATCATGAGTTAAAACAGACTCAAACTATCCCAGACACAGGGCCACTTTTTAAACAGCATATTATTTTATTAGTTTCTTAACTAAAACCAAGAATGTAAGACCGTACATATTTTAATACAGCGATGTACCCCCTGTACAAGTAAAAGAAAAAACAAACCAATTACCCCCCCACTATGTCCTCCTACACAAGGTTCCTCATCCCGTGTTCTGGTTAGGGGGGGTAATTAGACCCCTCCCCACTAGTGGAGTATACTACTGTACATTTCTGAAGGACCCTTGTCACCATGGTAAACCAGTGATGAGAGAGTGGTGTAGGTTTGAGTGAGTGGAAGTGAGATGAGACAGGAATAATGTCTCCTCTCAACACTAAACACCTGTCCTTCTGCCCTGAAATGCAGCAGAACTAGTCTGCAGTTGAACGCAAAGCTATTTCTAATTTTGTTTTATTTCTCCCCATTCTGTCTCCCTTTCCCTCTTGGTGAGGGTTAACAGAAAGCCACACTGAACTGTTTTGTTTCTACAGTTTGAATTAGTACTGTCTCCCTTTCTGTTAGTAGCAGCAGGGTTGGGTGCCCTACAGGCAATTGAGTGAGTGTGTGAGACACCGTTACGATGGGCGTGTGAGCAGTGGTGAAGAGGTATTCTATCCTCCTCTCTCTCTCTCTCTCTCTCTCGAGGGAGGAAAGCTCCCAGACTGGATTCAGGGTCTGTCTGTCCGTTTACAGACAGCCCATAATAACTCCCCATCCACTCTGCTGCCATAACAACAGGGATTCTCAAGGCTCTGTGAAATCATCTTTGCACGCTCAACCTTTGGCTAAAGATACAGGAGAGAACCGGGCAGTGGCCTCCCGTGTGCCCCACGCAAACACACACAAACACCACCTTTATCATTCCGCTCAGGCAAAGAGATGCAAGCAAGAGAAAAGGCAGACTAATCAATTAAATAAATCAACTGCTGCATCTTACATTTCCTTTCGAGGAAAAACCCTGATTTCATAGTTTCTCTCTTTAGTGAATATTGGTGAAAGTGTTGAGCGCTAGAGGGAGTTTGTGTGTGTGGTGATCGTACAAGCTTGTATACACTCACACAGCTGTGTGTTAGCAATGATGGATGGAAGACCGGCAGAGGAATAGAACGTGTCTGTGCTTCACTAAAATACATCCTTAAATAAGATTGTTTGATCCAACTACAAAAACAAAAGATTGCTTGATTCTCCTGTTAACAAAAACAACAGCCCTGTCCTCCTAATAACGGGATTCTATTGTGAAAAAGGAACAGAAATCATAGGGCTATAAAAATGGCAAACTAGCAAATCTTTTTTTACCATCTTAGTAGACATTTGAAGTACAGCTTGCCGTCTTCCGCCCCGCCCAAATTACAAGAGGCGGGGTTAAAAATCACACACAGACCTCCAATAGTGGAGGACAAGAGAGGAGGAGAAGGGGAGAGAGATGAGGTTGGATCACACACACACACAGTAGCCCCCTCAGTAACCATTGACTTATACACCCCCACCTCTCCCATCTTTCTCCGCCTCTAACACCAGCGAGGGTGATGTGTGAGCGAGTGACTGCATGAATATGTGGAACAGCTGGATCATCTCTCTCCCCATCCCTCCATCTGTGGAGATGTGTGAGGCTCTACTTTCCCTCCTCTTGTTTGATGGCCTGGGGCTTGATGGGGCCGGTGCGGATGGGTTTGCCCGCTGACAGGGAGGGTTTGTCGGGCTCAGGGCGCTCCACGATTCCCACCGTCTGGTGGTTGGGGGGCAGGATGTCGAGGGGGGGTTTGCCGCTCCCCTGGTCGAGACGAGAGGGTTTGGAGACTGACGGAGCCTTGAGCTGCTCTGAGAAGAACTTATGAGTCGACTGGAGCACCTCAGCTCGCTGCTTCGCCTGGGGACAGCAATCAGTGAATAAAGCAATCAAATGAATCACTCAACCACATGCTGGGTTCATTTAGGAGACATCAGGATTTCAACACCAGGCACATTCTAGTTCAACCAGTCAACTAATCAGCAAGCAGTACTATACCTTAAGGTCCTGCTCTGCCTGGTTGCCTCGGGGACCCGTAGGGCCTCTAGGTGCGAGGGGGGGAAGAGGCCCTCTAGGGGGGTGGGAGGGGTGCATCTGGGGGAACTGCTGCTGCTGCGGCCGGGGGTGAGGCATCAAACCCCCTCCCAGAGAGGGAGACATGGGGGGTGGGCCCATAGGCGAACGCTGCATCCCTCCACCAAATGAGTTAGCATGCTGGGTGTGGGAGGGAGGGCGCACCAGAGGAGAGACCAGGTTGGGCTGGGACAGAATCTGAAAGGAGGGAGAGGAGTGTTAACGTCATCAACTCTTTGTATTAGAAATCCAAGGAAAAGGTGGTGTTAAGCTGGCCTCGATCACAAGTGTCAAATGTTAGTCGTATGATGTGTGTGGGTGCATGAGTGAGTGTGGTAAGGTGTGGAGAATCAGTGCAGGTGGTCAGTCCAGTACAAATGTTCAGCAGTATGATGGCTTGTAGATGGAAACAGTCTCTGAGCCGGTTGGTATAAGACCTCATGCTCCGATATCATGTGGCTGGGGTGTGTGTGGTCCTTGATGCTGCAGGCCTTCTTCAGCCACCGTTTAAAGTAGATGTCCTGGATGGGTGGGAGCACGGTCCCAGTGATGCCCTCCACCCGCTGGAGGGCCTTGCGGTCGTGGACAGAGCAATTCCTGTACCAGCCGGTGATGCAACCGGTCAGGACGCTCTCGATGGTGCAGCGGTAGTATTTGGAGGAGACACGGGGCAGCATGCAGTTTCTTCAGCCGCCTTAGGAAGTAGAGACCCTGTTGCGCCCCAGTGTGTGTGTGCGTGCGTTACCTGTGGGTTGAACTGTCTGGGGAAGTGCTGTGTGATTCTCATGGCAGCAGAGCTGGGCTGGAACTGTTTCTGGTACAGCATGCTGTTCATCTTACTGGACTGGCTGCTGGGAGATGTAGAGCTGGCCCTGACCAGACAAATACATCAGCTCTTGGTATACTCACAAAACCGGTAGAAGGTGGGACAGGCTCTGTGTGAGAATGTGTGTTACCTGTAAGGACTAGGTGTAGGTGTAGGGGTAGTGTGTGTGTGTGTGTAGGTGTAGGGGTAGTGTGTGTGTGTGTGTGTGTGTGTGTGTGTGTGTGTGTGTGTGTGTGTTAACTGTAAGGACTAGGTGTAGGGGTAGTGTGTGTGTGTGTGTGTGTGTGTGTTACCTGTAAGGACTAGGTGTAGGGGTAGTGTGTGTGTGTGTGTGTGTGTGTGTGTGTGTTACCTGTAAGGACTAGGTGTAGGGGTAGTGTGTGTGTGTGTGTGTGTGTGTGTGTGTGTTACCTGTAAGGACTAGGTGTAGGGGTAGTGTGTGTGTGTGTGGGTGTGTGTGTGTGTGTTACCTGTAAGGACTAGGTGTAGGGGTAGTGTGTGTGTGTGTGTGTGTGTGTTACCTGTAAGGACTAGGTGTAGGGGTAGTGTGTGTGTGTGTGTGTGTGTGTGTGTGTGTGTGTGTGTGTGTGTGGTGTGTGTGTGTGTGTGTGTGGGGGGGGGACCTGTAAGGACTAGGTGTAGGGGTAGTGTGTGTGTGTGTGTGTGTGTGTGTGTGTGTGGGACCTGTAAGGACTAGGTGTAGGGGTAGTGTGTGTGTGTGTGTTACCTGTAAGGACTAGGTGTAGGGGTAGTGTGTGTGTGTGTGTGTGTGTGTGTGTGTGTACCTGTAAGGACTAGGTGTAGGGGTAGTGTGTGTGTGTGTGTGTGTGTGTGTGTGTGTGTGTGTGTGTGTTACCTGTAAGGACTAGGTGTAGGGGTAGTGTGTGTGTGTGTGTGTGTGTGTGTGTGTGTGTGTGTGTGTGTGTGTGTGTACTGTAAGGACTAGGTGTAGGGGTAGTGTGTGTGTGTGTTGTGTGTGTTACCTGTAAGGACTAGGTGTAGGGGTAGGTGTGTGTGTGTGTGTGTGTGTGTGTGTGTGTGGTTACCTGTAAGGACTAGGTGTAGGGGTAGTGTGTGTGTGTGTGACCTGTAAGGACTATGTGTAGGGGTAGTGTGTGTGTGTGTGTGTGTGTGTGTGTTACCTGTAAGGACTAGGTGTAGGGGTAGTGTGTGTGTGTGTGTTACCTGTAAGGACTAGGTGTAGGGGTAGTGTGTGTGTGTGTGTGTGTGTGCCTGTGAGGACTAGGTGTAGGGGTAGTGTGTGTGTGTGTTACCTGTAAGGACTAGGTGTAGGGGTAGTGTGTGTGTGTGTGTGTGTGACCTGTAAGGACTAGGTGTAGGTGTAGTGTGTGTGTGTGTGGCGTGTGTGGTGTGTGTGTGTGTGGGGGGGACCTGTAAGGACTAGGTGTAGGGGTAGTGTGTGTGTGTTACCTTTAAGGACTATGTGTAGGGGTAGTGTGTGTGTGTGTGTGTGTGTGTGTGTGTGTGTGTGTGTGTGTGTTACCTGTAAGGACTAGGTGTAGGGGTAGTGTGTGTGTGTGTGTTACCTGTAAGGACTAGGTGTAGGGGTAGTGTGTGTGTGTGTGTGTGTTACCTGTAAGGACTAGGTGTAGGGGTAGTGTGTGTGTGTGTGGGGACCTGTAAGGACTAGGTGTAGGGGTAGTGTGTGTGTGTGTGGGGACCTGTAAGGACTAGGTGTAGGGGTAGTGTGTGTGTGTGCCTGTAAGGACTAGGTGTAGGGGTAGTGTGTGTGTGTTACCTGTAAGGACTAGGTGTAGGGGTAGTGTGTGTGTGTGTGGGGACCTGTAAGGACTAGGTGTAGGGGTAGTGTGTGTGTGTGTGTGTGTGTGTGTGTGTGTGTGTGTGTGTGTGTGTGTGTGTGTACCTGTAAGGACTGAGGTGTGAGGGGTGAGTGCTGTGTGTGTTACCTGTAAGGACTAGGTGTAGGGGTAGTGTGTGTGTGTGTGGGGGACCTGTAAGGACTAGGTGTAGGGGTAGTGTGTGTGTGTGTGTGTGTGCCTGTGAGGACTAGGTGTGAGGGGTGAGTGTGTGTGTGTGTGTGTGTGTGTTACCTGTAAGGACTAGGTGTAGGGGTAGTGTGTGTGTGTGTGTGTGTGTACCTGTAAGGACTAGGTGTAGGGGTAGTGTGTGTGTGTGTGTGTGTGTTACCTGTAAGGACTAGGTGTAGGGGTAGTGTGTGTGTGTGTGTGTGTGTGTGTGTGTGTGTGTGTGTGTGTGTGTGTGTGTGTGTGTGTGTGTGTGGGACCTGTAAGGACTAGGTGTAGGGGTAGTGTGTGTGTGTGTGTGTGTTACCTGTAAGGACTAGGTGTAGG